>NW_022900923.1:5297257-5302918 GCF_012274545.1 Fukomys damarensis | reverse complement strand
GCCCCCGAAATGCACGCAGAGTTACAAGCACAACTGGTGCGTTTCCTCCGTGACCGTGATCCCGCCGGAACAGTCACGACTGGCCTTAGTGACGAATCTGTCTCGTGGGGCTGTGCCCGCTCCGTGCACCCAATGAGGAGGAAGGCGCCCCGGCTGACTCTCAGCCCCGTGTCGTCCCTGCTGCCCAAGGGGATGAGAGACCAGGCACCTGGACCCAAACAGCCCTGGCCGGTCAAGCAAGCACAGCTACTAGGCCACCACTGCAGCCGGAGAGCAACCTTTCCTGTGCGGTAACGCTTCTGCCACTGGCCAGACTGGAGACGTGCAGCGCTTGGATTTCCAAAAAGCTCTTGGACACGAATACGTCTTGTTCTCTCCTGGGCTGAACCAGGTCGCCAGAGGCACAGTCAGGAGACTCCCGGGGGTAGAAATGCTCTCCTTCCTTTATTGCCCCTCGCTTCCCCTATCTGTCTGAGGAATCGAATGTATCCACGAGGTGCAGCGGAGAACTGTGCCGAATGCTTATATCCCTAAAGCATTTATGACAGTAAAAGACACGCTGCTGGTAATCTCTTTCGAAACCCTGCCCACACTGCACTGTGGACACTTTCATCCCACTGTTCTCTCCGTGAGGGTCTTGAGTTGCACTGTCCCGGTGGCCTGGATGGCCTGACTGGATTGAAATCGTTTAACTGCCATATCATTTTGCTTTGGGGCAGAGCCAGAGGCCGTCCCGTGCCAGATCCAGCGGAGAGGGTGGATGAGGGTGCAGGGCTGCGTTTCATGAGCCTGCGTTTCGCCGGAAGACACTTCCCAGCATCATGGGCCTTCTTTTGATCACAGCTCATAAAGACCCCGAGGAAAGGGCACTTACAGAGCTGCTTTGGAAAGTGGCAAGAACGGTGGGGTGAGTGTTTGAGACTGGGGGAGTATGTTGGTGGGGAGGAAAGGCAAAGGGGTCTTTACCGAAATTCTGTTTTACAAATGTAAACATTTGCTTTGTATTATGATCACCCCTTAGAAATACAGACATATACATGTGTATGTTAACTATACAGAATATGATAGAAATGACCCATTCTTGCTAAAACAGTTGGTTGTAAACCTATACACTTCTGCTGGGCGTGGTGGTGCACTCCTGTAATCTCAGAATTCAGGAGGCTGAGGCAGGAAGATCACTGCTAACCTGAGGCCAGCCTGGGCTATATAGTGAGTTTGAGACCAGCCTGAACTACATAATGAGACCCTGCTGCAACAAACAAACAAACAAAACCCAAAATATATTCATTTAAAAAACTCTTCAAACTATTCAAGTTACTTCAGATTTCAAATAAATTCCCTGAAATGATTAAAACATTTTTTCACATGCACTAAAACTTTTCACATCACTTCTCTATGTATTTAATTTGCTTTATTACAAAATCCAGGAAAACATAAAATGTACAGTTTTAACAGAGTTGCTGATGAGGAAGACAGCTGAGCCCCATAAATCCCTCTGCAGCTCCTCACAGTGTCATGTACTTCACCGGGGCGGATTTCCACATGTGATCCGGGAGTTTTAACACCAGATGTATGCTAACCACTTCCAAGTGTTAAAATGTTTTCAGGTCGCATTGCATCAAAATACTCAATAAGAAGTCTGTTGTTAAAAAGCATGGAAATAAAATACCTGAAATTATTTTTGTTTTGTTTTATATCTAGATGTCCACTCAAAGCCTCCTGCGCTCATAGGTGGAGTTTCTGTGAGATGATTGGAGCACGCGGTGGAATGCTCCTGGGTGGACTGGTCACTGGTTGGCTTACAGCTGATGTGATGTAGGGACGTGGAGCCTCTTTGGAGGAGGTGAGTCCCTGGGGGCGTGGCCTGGAAGGATCCCTCTCCCTCCTCCTCCCTTGATCTCTTTGCTTCCTGTCTACACGGCATGGGCTGTTTCTCCTCTGTGATGCCCCCTGCCTTGGAGCTGGGTGAAAATCCAGACTGAAACTTAAAACTTTTCTCCTTACAGTCCTGGATGTCTGGCAATCTTTCCCAGCAACAAGAGAATCATTAAGACAATTTTAATCATTCATTCTAGCAAGGTGAGAATTCAATCATCTATTAGGAGGCATGTGTTCAGCCTAAAATTGAGAAAAGTTTAAAAAGTAAGATATGGTCAGGGGGATGTACAAAATCATTTATAGGACTCACTGCTAGCACTTTTCATGTTTGTGTGGTGCTTTTTCAGGATGATGTGTATTTAAGTATGAGAAACTAGAGAACACAGCCTGAACTGCATAGATTTATATGAAGCCACCTTTTGCAAACTGGCAGTGTATTCTGAATTTTTCTCATAAAACTTTTTTACATGGAATTATGCTAAAAATATACAGTACTCTCTAAATTTAAATCATATCTAGCTTATTTAACAGAAAACAGGGCAGATAGCTATGAATTTAGAATACTTAATTGGAAAATTTCTCTTGAAATCAAGGAGTCAAGTACAGAATAAGAAAGTAAATAAATCCTAATATATTCAGTGAACACATAAGGGAGAGGAGATCTAATCTAAAACTTTGAGGGAAAAAATACTTTCAAATACAGGATGTTATTTATTTCAGACACTGTCAAAACAGACATTTGCGAACAGTTGCTCATAGGTTCAAAAAAATCAGCAACATCCTACTGAATAATGCAATACAAATAGAAAAATGGGGCCAATTCTATACATTTTACCCAACCCTAAGAATTACTTCAATAAAGTACATAAATGCAAAGCTACTACTTATGTCTAAGAAGCTAATTTCCTTTTAAAGGAAATCTCAGCAAGCAACATCATTCCACTCCTTGTACAATGAAAGGAGAGCGTGTACAAATAACTCCCAACCCTAATCATAACTCCTCTTGCTAAAAACTCAGATCTGGGTTGTGATACAGCTCAGTGGAGGGCCACTGGCCTGGCACGCATGGCTCCCTGGGTTCTCCCAGGACAGTGGAGAAACAGATAACCAGACTTAGCAGCACTCCTGCTTCTGTAGAAGGCGTGAACCTGATTCCCGTCTCCCCGCCTCCTCCCTCCCAGCCTCTGTCCTTCCTTCCGTCCTTCCCTGCCCCCTCCTTCCTTCCTCCCATCCTCTGCCCTGTCCTTCTTCATGGTACTAAGGACTAAAATAAGGGCCTTCCAACCACAATGCATCCTCAGTCCTTTTGTATTTTCTATTTTGAGACAAAGCCTCGCCAAGTTGCTTAGTTTCCCAGGTTGGGCACAAATTTGCAATCCTCCTGCCTCAGCCTCCCAGAGTGCTGAGATTTCAGGGGTCAATGGCCATGCCCAGCCGATGAGCCTATTTTCTGGAGCTCTCCTGGATTCAGGACTCTGGAATAAAAAGTACTTTAAAATATTTGAAAATAAAGTGGATGTGGTGATATAAGTCTACGATTCCAATAGGAGAATTGCAAGTCCGAGGCCATTTAGAGAACTCTTGTCTCAAATAAGTAAATAGATAAATGGAATAAGTGCTGAGGGTATCTGCGTTCTATCCCCAGTGCCACAAAATGAAACAAAAAATATTAAAAATAAAAACTTCTGATCCTTGCCATAGATGAGACAACTGCATATTGAAAACAATAGTCAATGCTTTCTTTTCAATCACACCTAAATTAATGGCAAATAGACAGATGTGCTACTCATTTCAGGAATATCTAATTAATTATAAAACTATTAAGCAAAATTACAGAGAACTCCATGGCAACTTCTACTTGTGTGAGGAACCTGACTGCCTTAGTAACTTTGAGGCTTGGCCAATCTTTTTTATGAGCAGCTGTCCTCACATTAAAATAACAGTTTAAGCCAGTTGGGGCAGTGGTATAATCTGAGCACCCAGGAGGCTGAGGCAGGAGGATCACAAGGAGTTCAAGACCAGCCTGGGCAACAAACATAATGAGATGAGTTCAAAGCAGCCTGAACTAAATAGCGAGAAGTTGCTGTAAAAACAAAAACAAAGAAACACAAACAAACAAAACCAAAAGAAACAAATACATTTTATCCAGACCACAAGTTCTGCATCTACTAAAGCCAATGAATGCTGCACAAGTGAGAGTTTAATAAAGACCGAATTACTGACCCTTCAGTGTGAACTGAGCATTATAAACCTCATACATAGCTACGATACCCTGACAACGCAATTAAATGTATATTTAATGTAAAAAATTTAGGCACATATTCCATAGCACTCTGAGATGAATTTTGAAAAAGTGCAACCTATGTCACAATACATAACGTTGCTTCAAATTAATGCTATGAATCAAGATAGAACTACACTAAAAACTCTACTGCATTTAGCAGCAGTAAAACAATCTCCACCTCAATTGCAATATCTGTCCACTCTGAACTTAAAGAAAAAAAAAAGTAGCAATTTTATTGTGATCTGATAAAGATGAATTTAAACCTTTGGAGAAAGAGTTAATGAATTATAGATCTGAAACCAGGTTTCCTGGATCTGCTGTAAACTTTCATTCTAATAGTTAAAGTAGATGTCTATCAAATTGCTTATGAGGACAAATTTATGGAAAATAACCAAGACTAGAGCTCTGTTCTTATTAAGAAACATGAATATGTATGTAATTTTAGCCAGACTAAATTAACCCAAAAATGAATAAATAAAAAAATAAGGACAATAATTATTGTCACAGAAGAGGGCCTCCCTCCCTCCCTCCCTCCTCTTATAAAAGCTTTATGTTGTGTGGTTTCCAAAAATCCACCTTTTAAAATAAAACTATCTGCAGAGAAACAAAAGGAAAGGAATCTGCACAGAAACGAGAAACACGGTCCCCTTGGTAAGAACCCTTTCTGAAGGTGGCTGGGCCACGGCTGAACACAGAGCTCCACGTGAACATCACACACGGAAATGCGAGCTCAGGTGAGCGGGCACAGGGTGAATGCTCTCCTCCCAGACCCTGCATGAGACAGGACAGGGCCTGCGCCTTTCACCCTAGTTTCACATTAAACACGTCTCCGGAGCTGCACGAGCTCTGAACCTACCGAGATTTCCTCTCTGCAGCAAGAGAGCAAACAGGAAATGCGTCCCAGAAGTGTCTGTTCCTGCGTATTTGTGGGCAGAGAAAGTTAACACGTGTCCTCCCGGCCGAGGCTTCATCATGATTGTGTGAGCCCGTGTCACAAATAAGTGAATTGCACCTGCGATTTCACCTTTATTTGCAATCTAATTGCTTAATTTGATTGATACCTATTGATCACTAGGGATTTGCCCATAGGAAATTGGCACTATTTGAGGTTAGCAAACTGCAAATTATGCTATGCTCTCTCTTTTCCCTTGGGCTACTGTTTCTTCTATAACCTTTCCTTCTTACTCACATGTGCAAGTGTGGGTGGGGGGGTGTGCCCAGAATGGAACCCAGGACCTCGTTCACACTAGGCAAGCACTCTACCATTGTGACATATCACCCACCCATAGGTTATGGGCATGTAAAGACCCAGGAGTGTGGAACCTCTACCTTAAACAAAGAACAAAAATGGCCAAGCAATTCGCACCATTCCTACTAATACATTTATTACTATTGATGAACCCTGGCATTGACAAATAGAAAATAGAAAAAAATAACTATTACAAGCCAGGTGTAGTGGCTCATGCCAGTAATCCCAGCACACAGGAGGATGAGGCAGG
>NW_022900923.1:5230868-5297050 GCF_012274545.1 Fukomys damarensis | reverse complement strand
TAAAAACACACAAGTATAGGTATGTAGGTACACAGACAGACAGACAGACAGACAGACAGATGAGTATATCTGTTCCACATGTTTTAAATACATCAATCACTTCTATTTTACAGCCTGGAATTCCATCAGTTAGAGCACCCAAATGCTTGTTAATATTTACAAACAGGGCAGAGGATTAGCAAAGTGGTTCTGCTGCCTGCCTCACAAGTGCCAGGTCCCAAGTTCGATCCCCAGCATCAAAAAAATTTACAAAGCACTGTACTTTCATCGTGTCATCCAATGTTCACAACTCAGCACCCTAATAAGAGACTACTACCCCCAGTTCATAGGGTTCATATCCTGCACTTGCTCTTCTAACCCCAAGTCCTCTTTCAACAATATACAGACGCCTCCATTTTCTAAAACCACAGAAAGAGAAACAGAAGGTGGTGGCGAAGGTACTGTACTCACCGATCGATCCTCCCTCCCCTGAAAAGCTCACTTTGGGAATTTCATTTCTGGAGAACAAGCAGCCCACGGGCACAAGGTGGGGCGGGGTGTGTGACACTCAGGGTGTGGGTCCCGCAAGTCCAGAGCACAATGGCGGGAAGAGACCAACCTCTGGACCCAAAGGGAAGCGGAACAGAGCTCTGGGCCCAGGCACAGAACAGGACAGGGAGCCCTAAGAAGTAGGGTTTTCCACTCCTGGAGTTTGCCCAGGCTCTGCAGAGCCAAGATTCCACGGAACTCATGACCCAAGGTCAGCTGAGCCCCTGTGCACACTGCGGAAAACAGAAGCCTGGGTTTGCTCTGCGGAAAGCAGAACTGGCCGGGAAACAGTCCTGGAACGACTGGCCAGGAGGAAGCAGAGTGAACCCGGGCAAGGAAAGCAAGGAGAGAGAGACTGTGAGATAGGAGCAGAAAAGCGACCCCAACAAACCACTGCGCAGAGACCCACAAGGAGAGAAGGATACGAAGTCGGCCGGAAGAACTGAAAGAATGAAACCCAGGGAAATGAACAGCAATGTAAGAAAAACAGGGCAAAGTATGCAAAGGACTATCGAGTATCTCAGAACCAGTGTAACTGCGTTCTTCAAGGTTTTTAAAATCATACTTAAAATATACTCGGCATCTCGGATCTTTACATAAACCAAAATGATTTTATAGCCATGAATATGAATACTGTGGCTGATCATTTGGGGCCTCGCTTCAGCAGGGAAATTATGTCCTGTCTTACTGCTCTGTTCACATCTGAGTTTAAAGGCGGTCTTTAGTGTTTGCACTGCGATGTAGCTTGTACTTTCTTTAACACACTGCGAGAGGAAAAAAAAGAACAGCAGATCAAAGTCAAAGAACTCTTTTCCAGTACACAATTAAACGGTAGATATTTTTAGTAGCCTAGAATCTTCTCGAAAAAATACAGGGTTTCACATTACCAGTGAGTCTAAGACCCACGGTGTGGGCCTGGATTAATTCGAACAGTTCTGGCTCCCTGTTGTGGCTGGATTCTGAAAAGAACCATCTCATCTGCGATATCACCTCATTCCAGCTGTGACACACTTTAAAAATCTGTACAATTCACAGTGATTCATGGAGGGTATTCCATGCGTTAAGAAAAGCCAAGAAGGTGGATGTACCCATAAAAGGGTCCAATGTGCGTGTTCCCCTCGGCCGGGGGTGTGAACAGTGAAGACACTGTCCTCTTCCAGCTGTACAGTC
Organism: Fukomys damarensis; assembly: GCF_012274545.1. Taxonomy (NCBI): domain Eukaryota; kingdom Metazoa; phylum Chordata; class Mammalia; order Rodentia; family Bathyergidae; genus Fukomys; species Fukomys damarensis. The sequence goes on along the minus strand of NW_022900923.1, from coordinate 5,295,352 downwards.
ACAGAGAAGACCATATGTTCTGCATGCTCAAGATTTTATAGCAGAGCTTTGCAGAAAATGGGAAAGGAGAGGGCAGTACAGTTGGTTGTAACGAAGATCCTCGACCCTCAATATTATTCTGTGCCTTCGCGCTTTTAAATACCTGCGACATTGCCTGACAGGTCCCTGGAGAGGAGGGAAGAGAAACCTGAGGACGCCAAAACCTGCTCCACTCCATACAGGAGAGAACGAGACAGGGGCAGAGTCTCAGTTAGACGCGAACGCAGGAACCAACCGATAGGCGATGGCGTTGCTTCTGTGCCTCCTAAAAGCTTACGCTTTGCTGCCACAGCAATGCCCAGAGCTCAGGCTTCTCTGACACAAGAACATGGCCCAGTGGTGCACACACAATAAAAAAAGTGGCATCTCAGGAAGATGCTTCACCCTACGTGACCTCAGGATGAAGCCCGACTATCCGAAACGCCAAGTCCTGCTCAGAAGGGTGGAGCCTTTCAGCCCCAGTTCTCCCAACGTCGAGGTGAGGACAGAGGCTGAAGACGGCGTTCATCCCGAGGGCCACAGCTTCAGCCAGTGACGCCTCTGTGACAGCCCCGGCCAAAAGGGCTGAGAGCTGGGCGGCTGGAGGACCAGGAGGCCCATCGGGGGAGGCAGGCAAGCTCTGCACCTGCCCCGTCGGGGTCCCCGTGGGACGGGCACTACCTCCAGGTGGATGACTCAGAGCTGAACAGAACTACTGACACTTCCGTGAGGCCTGGACCACGAGAGAACTGGCTGCTGAGATTGGTCAACAGCCAGCCCAGAATGGCAAAGCCGACAGCAATTGGATCTAGATCTTCACCTCCTGATTACATTTTAGAGCACAGCGAATCTTGGAGAAACAGCTGGCACAGGGCGTGGCAGGGAACGTACGAGTGAACCGGGCCATTTTCCTGTGCCGGAAAAGAGAACAAGGTGAACCAAGAATGACAGAGTCGTGTCAGGATGTCACAAGAATCCAGCGTCGAGCTTTCACCAGGCACAACTGGGATGATGTGACTGTCAAGTGAATGACAGCAATAGATGAGAGCTGGCTGGATAAAATAGGAGTCCACGAGTTATAGATAAGCAGATGAATAAACTGATGGGGAATGGAATTCCATGATCTCAAGTAAACTCAGCATGGAATTGCTACTGTTCTCAAAGGAGAAAACAGCAATGTAACTGTGGGAGAGCTCGGTAGATACCCAACTCGAGTGAGCAAGCTCGTGCCATCAGAAAGGGACAAAGGGCAGTGTGCGTCCCTTAACGGGCCGTGAAGAGGTCGCTGCACAGCTTCTGGTGTACATCTGAGTCTCGTCATGAAGAAATGGTAATTGTCCGAACTGGAGGACTCTCTACAAAGCATCTGGCTTGCAACCTTCCAAATCACCAAAATGACAGCAAATCCAATGCACATGTAACTGCAAACTCATATCTTGGGTCAAAGCAAATATGCTGGTCTTGGAGTTTATAGTAATCCTTTGACTTTTCCTGTTTCTATTTCCTTCCTTTCCTTGGCTTTCTCTGTCTTCTGTCTTTCCTTCTCTCCTTTCTCTACTTTCCCAGAGTCCTAACAGTGAGCCTTCCCGGGAAGCAGAATTACTAAAATGCTGTGGGATTCTCCAACGATACTACTCCATTTTCTTTCCCATGTCCCGAACCTGCGTTTCAGGCGGGTGCAGGTGGCGCCGCAGTTACTACCGTTTCAGGATGGTGCTGCCATCTCGGTAGCTGTTGCCAGAGGTGAGACGGGTGGGCCTTCCCTGCACACTCACTTAGGTATTGCCACACTTTCCCTGTACAAGGGGGGAAACTGAGGCTGACCCAACCCTTCACAAGCTTCGCAGGTAACAAGGCACCCTTCTAATATCAGCACCAAGGGGCTGCCCTTCTTGGACCAGGGACTGACCGTCCGCATCTGTTTCTACATCATAAGAAAGAGGAAGAGATCAATGAGGAGAAGAACTGCCCTGAAGTAAGTTGGCCTTGTTTGGGTGGCTCGGTGTGAATGAGTAACAGTCACCAGCCCATCTCGATTAATGTATGCAAGATCACCATAATCTGTCTTCTTTTTCAATGTTGCTTTGCTTTTTAAACTAAAATGGACAGTCTTTCATTAACTGTTTTTTTTTTTTTTTTTTTTTTTTTAAAGAAGTGAAAAGAACAGAAAAGAAAACGAAAAAAAATCAATTACACTTGGTGGTGAATTCCATATATTTGAAGCACAACTTTACTGTTTTAATTAAATGGAAATACAGGCTCATTGTTTAAAGGACATTAAAAAGACAATCCGAACCCCACCTGCACACCCCACATACACCCCGCCAGCCCATCTTTTTAAAGTGGCTTATCTCCAACAACCCAGCTACTTACAATTTAGAAGGCTGGATTCTGAGCACAGCCAATTGCATATAACTGCCTGCATTCTAATTATTCCCCTAAAACTCCGAATACTTACAAGGCCAGCACATTGCACACTTCTGTCAAGTTCAGGTAGTGATTTGGTCTGGAGGAACTGGGCTGAGTTGGCAGACATGAATTCGAAAGGAGCTATGAATAAATTTGACCCCATCCCCTGTGAATAATTCTAGGATTTCTTCTGTTCACACAAACCGAATCGTAATGGTAACACAGATCCTGCGATGCAAAGGAAACCTCTTCCAACTGAGGTAAAAGACACACAAGGGTGGCACTGTGACTTCGGGTGTACGTAAGTCAGGGTGGAAGCCCACTGCCTCTCCCTTCCTGATGTGTGATCTTTACCCCTTTGGGCCCTTAGCTCGCTCTTTTATCGATGAGAGTGACAACTGTGTCTCCCCGACGCACGGCGGCTAAATGAGGCTGTGCCTCTGGTACAGAAAGAGGTAGCTATTATTAGCATTTACACTCGCTTTCCAGATGCGCCTCCGTATCCCCTCCACCCAGCGTCAGTGCTTTGAAATTCTCTCACTTCGAAAAACAAGTGTATTTTAAGGACATCATGATTTCATCCGTTGAAGGTTTCAAGCCGGAACAGTGTGCGGCTACCAACACGCCCAGGAATATCTATCTGCTTAATGGGCCGCGGGCCGCATTCTGTGGCCAGGGCTGTGCGCCATCCGCAGGCAGGGACACCAGCCCGCTGGCTTCCTGAGCTGCTGCTGCCGGCCCTGGCCCTTCTCAGCTCTGCAGCATCTTGGGACCAGGCGGCTGGCCCAGCACTCGGCTCACAGAGAGCACTGCACGGCCTTTGTAAGATTCACCCTTCCCTCTTCTCCGCGCAGTGTTAGGGTGAAGAGATTCGTTCGGCGAGCAGAGCCTGGCAGTTAGCAAACTCTTCCTAAAGATTGATTCCCCGGTGGCCTTCGCTGCCTCCCCGTCAGAAGGACGCACCCCTAAGGGAGCGCAGCAAGGCGATGCACAGGAAGCTGTGTTTGCCGGTGGGATCTGGCAGAGAAGCAGCTTGGGAGGGATGGTGTCGTGAGGCCTCAAAGCACAGCGAACGGCCATCGCTTCACAAGAGGCAGCCGCTGAATCCACCGCGCGGGCAGCGCACGACGTCTGGCGGTGATGTTTCCCTGGGATCCTCAGGAAAAACCCCACCAGGACTGGGGTGAGAACAGGCAGGCAATCTCCCCTGTTCTCAGGAGGAGGCGAGGGGCACTATGACCAAGGAGAAGACTTGAAACGGGTTTAAAAAAGCAAGATGGGGCCGGGATTTAGCTCACTGGTTGCGACTCCTGCCTCCCAGGCGAGGGCCCAAGTTCGATCCCCGGGACCAAAAGAAAAGCAAGACGATTAAAAGCAAGCATTATGTCGCACGTTCTCAAAAATGCAACAACTGAAAACACAGTTTATTTGTTCAAGGTTGCTATCACCACCCGGGAAGGCCTACTTGTCATTTCACATCCTCCAGTCTGCACAGCCTTCAGTTTTCCTCACTTTATAAACTCCAGTGAGCTCAGAAATGACGGCCGTGACGCCGGGAAGGCAGAAAACCTAAGGGGCACAACTGCAGGGTTCTCACTTATCATCATCACAGGGTTTGTTTATTTTCCTACCAAACGTGTACTGTGGGAATTCTTTGGGAAGCACGTACAATGAGAGCCCGTTCAAATCACTTCTGAGAACTAAATTTCACATAATTTTAAAAGTAAGGTGTGAGAATCAAATGTCAAATACAGAAAACGTCGACTTCCTAGAAAGATTGCCAGGTTAGATTTCCTTTCTGCTACGCTTTTGGCACCTTTTCTCTATTTCTGGAAACAAATACATGTCCAGAGCGCCTAATGAGCTGTCTGTCCAAGTACAACTCGGTGAGAAAGCTGAGGGCTTTTCTGGCTCTTTTGCCTCAACTTCTGATTCCTCGGAAAGCTGAATTTATGTTTCCACTGCCTCAAAGCCCTTGATATCAAGTGCCAATTTTATTCTCTACAGTGCTGGACTATGAAAACAATTATATAAAGCACCGATAGCACTTTTTCCTCCGTGTGCTTTACGTATAAAATGACAGGTCTTTTAACAATAAAAATCAGCAACAAGTGCGGTGCTCGTGTGGGGGGGAAGAGGCCAGGGTTCTGTGCACGCACGAGGTTCTCCTGCCAATTCAGAGCAAGCGGGGATCACCCGCACCCCGCTTTCTCTGGGTGACACCCACGCCGCTTCCAACCCCTGCAAGTCCCATCGCTGGGGTCAACCGGCTCCCTGAGGAAGTAGATGAGAAATAACACACAGCACGATCAGCGCCCAGGCTTTTCCTAAGTGCGGCAGGTAGCTGTCATCGGTGCTGTGTACACCGCATTCCACTCTGCCCGGAGTAATAAAGACTTCTGTCACGGCGAGAGCTTTTCATCTCCGGCGCCCCTCTCTCTCCTCCTGATAAGGCTGCCAGCTCCACTCTCTGCAAACGAGCTCATGTGAACACTTCATTTTCTGTGCGCGAAAACAAAAAGGGCCGCTGCCAGGCCTCAGAGCTGGCAGTGCCGGGTGTTGCTCTGGCTTCAAAGCCGCACGCCGGTGTTCAAAAGGGATTGAGAGTGACCGGGGCAGCTCCTGCGCAAGAAGGAAGTCGAAGCGGAGCCCTGAAATTCCTCCACGAGCCTCACTTTCAGTTGACAATCCCCAAAGCCTTGGGAGTGGGGCCGGAGCAGGGAGAGAACAGACCGGTGAGCTCCGGACTAATTTCCCTGTGTAGACATGAAACACTCACACTCGCTTTGGCCGGCAGCGCTGGCCCGAACGAATGTCCCAAGTACACGGGACCGGGATGCTGCGCGTGAGGGACAGATGGCCCGATGCGGCTGATTCCGAAATAAGTGAATCGCAGCTTAGTCCAAACAGTAACTAAATTTAATTTTTTTGCAATCAGTGGCATATGTTTGCATGCGTCTACAATATGACTGGGGCCAAATCGGATCTGTCTGTGGCATCCTGACACCAAAGCTGTACAATTCCTAGTGTTAAATTTATTGTCAGTACCAGAGGGGGACAGGTGAGCTCATTACGGGTCGACAGCGGTGTTTGGGGAAGCTTGGAAGTCTACCATGTTTGTAATCAAGGTAAGAGCTGCTGACCAGCTGGTGGATTTTCTTTGCTTGGTACATTTCTAAAATGTTTAAGCTTTCCCATTCGATAAAGTAATAATAGGAACAGCAGTACTTCTAAGTGGGACCCATGCTTAGCTGTTACATATAAGAGACATTGTCTCTATCTTTGGGCCTCACTGTATCCATCCAATGCCCAGATGTCTGAAGTGCTGTTCGTGTGCCGGCACTGCCTTAGGCATGGGCAGTGCCAGGCAGGGTGGCCTTTTCTGCACACCCTGTCCACGGCGAGGCAGGCACCCAGACCAGGAATTGCAGTTCTGTAATCTTACACCTCAACAAAAGCCCAAGCCAGGGCCTTGAAGTACATAAGAAGGACTCTGGAGTCTGCCCGGGGTGCCCATGGGCCTGGCGTGCCCGTATCAGGAGGTGACATGCGTGTTTAGGCACAGGAAAGGGACAGCGGATTTTCCGTCACAGACAGAGAAGCAGTAAACACAGTACGGGCAATCGAGACACCAACACAGGCAGTCACGTAAGTTAATGGAAATAAATTCCACAGCGCTGTTTCTCGGTGACGCTGTGCATGGAATGGCCCTGTCCTGGGTGGGTGGTGGCCCTGAGCTGGGGAACATCTCCAGGGCTGGAAGAAGGCCCACTGGACAGTGACTCAGGGCTGCGGACCACCGCAAAAGCTGCCGAGGGGAGAATGCATGAAGGGACTCAGGCCTGCAGGTGCTGGGAGGCCCATCGGGGACACAGAGGCCTCTGCTGCGGACCCCTGAGGAGACACCAGGGAACCGAGGTGACAGGCTCAGGGGTGTGGATAAGCAGGGGCAGCAGGAATTGGGTGCTGGATCAGATGTGTGTCTTAGTGAGAGCTTCCCATGAGCTACTGGGAGGAGGTGGTCGGCACAAACACCCACAGAAACACTGGTTTCTGCACACGAGCTCCATCTACCCACTGCAATGCACGTATCCTCCTCTGTGTCAGCGAGTAGTGACAGCCACAGGAACCTTACTGAAGGCTTAGATGTCGCCTGCCCCAAACAGTGTTCATTAAGATCAGGGACTAAAAGGATGCTTGAGAGAATCTTGTTGATGTCTACAGGACAAGATTATCACTACTTCCTTCATTTGCATTATTTTTTAGGTCTAGAAATGATAACTAGGAATAGAAAAATATACGGAGAGGTGCAGTTCACTAAAGCCACACCCTGTGCAGGTGGCCTTGGCACTTGGGTGCTGTGCCCTGTGGATGCTGCACAGACCCACAAACAGACTGCAACACTCGTGGAAATGCCAATAAAAGCTCTTGCACTGCCCGCCCGGAGCTCTTCCACGGAGAACATGCAGCTGGAAGCCCTGCAGGGAACTGCCTCTGGAAGACCCGCTTTGTAGAACGTAAAGGAAGAGGGGGAAGAGTTGGAGCCCTGGATTCTCCATGCCCCGCGTCTCTCCAGTAGGCCACCATGGCTGGATGTCCGGCCCAGCCTCCGAGCTCTCCCGCTTGCCGCAAGAGGGACAGTGCTCACTGTTCTAGTCACCGAAAGGCACACCAGGCTCTGCAGCAGGCTGTGAGCCTCACTTTCTCCTCTAGTGACTAACACTGCACACAAGTTCAGATTTAAAAACAAACCAACAAAAAGAAGTCACTGGGGGGTTGGTGGTCCCACCAGCTACCAAAAGCTCTACCAAAAGAAATACCAGGGGTGGGCCTGGTATTTCTGCCCAGCTACCAAAAGCTCAACCACTTTCCCACTTCTCATGTGGATGAGTCAGGCAAGAGTGGCCCCCTGCCTACTGTGTGCAGGTGCGGTGCACAGTAAAACTCACAATCTTTCAAAGCTTTTAAACTTGGGGGCTGGGGATTTAGCTCAGGCATGACGCCTGCCTCTCAAGGGCAAAGTCCTGAGTTCAATCCCTGGTACAGCAAAAAACAACAACACATTTTAAATTTGGTTTAAAAAGACAAAGCTTATAGAAACAAAGAAACATGATGACTTTTTTTTTTTTCTCATTATTAGGAATGAACCTGGGCCCTTGACATTGAGCTATGTCCCCCAGCCCTCTACTTTTTATTTTTCAATTTTGAGACAAGGTCTCCCTAAGTTGCCCGGGCTGAACTCAAACTTGCAACTCCCCTGCCTCAGCCTCCCAGCGTGCTGGGCTCACAGGCAGGAGCCACCATGCCCAGGGCAACAATTCTTCTAAATGCTTTTAGCAACAAATAGTTGATAATTCAAGTAATGCTATAAACTGAATCTTTGCATGCTCAAGGGACCTGGAGACCTAGAATTAAGAGATTTATACAGGACACGGGTTTAAGAAAGAAAGACAAAGTTTAATTCAGTTTAAAGACCAGTTTAATTCAGGCCACAAAAGAAGCATTGGGGAAATAAAAAAATATAGGTTTGAATATTAATCTGAATTCTTTCTTACTTTCTAACGAAGCTACAATGAAAGACTTTGAAAATATGAAAAGAGACATGAGAAAGTGAAGTAAAGCCAGCAGTAGTGCATAAGTCATCTTTAAAGACAGTCAAAGCACATCCGAAATTGCACGACCTCGTATCTCATGAGAACAAAGAGAATTCATGGCTGGGCACGGGGCCCGGTGGCCAACAGTTGCCTGGCATGGTCAAGGCCCTGCATATGAGAGAGAGAGAGAGAGAAGCTCCACACTGTGCATGGGCCTTAGAACTTCTTGAAATTTGCTATTTACCATTTCTGAAATAATTAATGGGGTGTTTATAATGCTTAATGCTGAAAATCCTCCAATCTAACTCCTTTTAAAAATGAATTATTCCACTTCAGAAGGAAAAACCCTTTCGATTTTCGCCCCGGTGCCTCGCCTCGCCAAAGTATTCCATATTTTCAGCTATTATCCCTTCCTTACAAAGAGCCCACTTAATAATGTTCACTCTAACAACCTCATTTATTTTCCAGAAAATTAACTCAGTTTCAACCCTGATTAATGATTTCATCTAAATGAATCAAATTAAAAATTGAAAATTATATTTCAAAAGCCAAAGGAAAAAAAATTGACCATTTCCAGTTAACAAATGATCCTTTCAAATATTAGAAGATGACCATGAAGAGTGCGTGAGAGTAATGAAATCTGGCTCGGGCCTGCTGCTTATCTGGAGTTCATGGAGGAGGAGAATTAGGAGGAGGAGAATTAGGAGGAAAAAATAAATAAATAAAAGAGGGAAAAGAAAAGAAAAAGGTACTCTATGCATTTTTAACACGGAAATACCTGGGGCCTGTAATCAGGGCGCGGAATGATCCCAGCCCTTCCCTGGCAATTAGTAGCGGCCGCAGAGCCGGGGATTAGGGAGCCACGCACACCAACAGCCAGGATTCCAGCCACCAGCGTGCAGGACGCTCCATGCCACCCATGTCCGCCGGAAGCCCCGGGGAAGAAACAAGCTAATTAGGGAACAACTTCCGCTCTGATGGGTTCTTTTTCAGAGTCCACTCTGTGCCGAGGGACTGGGCCCCTGGATAAACAGGCGGAGCGTGGGGACTTCCGAGGGCAGAGAAGTATTTCGGTTGACATTCTCAGGGGGATTTGTGCGGCTTTGCTCTGTGGAACCCCAGGAAATGACAAGACGGAGAGTGAACCCCAGACTGGCGGGCTCGTGGACTGTAAGGAATGTGGGCTTGGCGAGGAGGCGCCGACTATGGGGGAAGCTGCCTAAGGGAGGGGCAGAGGAGGCTCTGTGGGACTCGGTGCATGTTGTGGATCGAAAACAAGCTTATAAAATAAAATATGTTTTTTAAAAAGGACAGGATCAGAGCCAAGCATGCTGGTTTATACCTGTTATACCAGCACTCAGGAGGCTGAGGCAGGAGGATCACAAGTTCAAGGCCAGGCTGAGCTATGTAATGAGTTCAAGACCATCCTGGGATATATAGTAAAACCCTGCCCTGTGTCAGAAAAACCAAAAGACAGGGCCAGGGATTTAGCTCAATGGTTCTGCTGCCTGCCTCACAAGTGCAAGGACCTGACTTCAATCCCCAGTACCAAGCAAACAAACAAAAAACCAAAAGACAGGACCGTCATAACTGAGTTGATCCAGAGTAGAGGTCAGAAGGATTCCTCCATTGTATCCGAGGTTGTGCCAGTGAAATTTAGAATGACGGATCAGAGTTTTCAGGTAGGTTTTCCCATTTAATTCTACTTTGTAAAGGCGCATCAAGAGCAGTCACTGCAGGGCCTCCTGCAGGCTGCAGAAAGCCAGCCTGTGCTGTTCCGCAGTCTCCTAGGTTATACAGAGCCAGCCGGCCTCCCTCCGGATCACAGTGGTGGCTCTCAGGTCAGTAAGAGGAAAGAGCCCTCGGCTAGCCGCCTGCAGTCCCACATGTGGCCTTGTCCCAGGGATGTGAGCTATCAGGGAGCAGCCCTGCTACAGCAGGGTGGGGGCCTCTGACCCCCGACTGCGCACCGGGCCAGGCTCCATGGACGGCAGGGCGGGAGTGGCAGGGACACCCTAGAAGGACCCTGGGCCTCTCTCGTGCCCCCCCCCTGAGGTCCTGGGTGCTCCAGAGTCAGAACAGGAGCGGAGATCACCTGCCTGCCCCAAAGCCAGGGCAAGGACAGCAGCCAGCCAGGCTGCCATTGCACCAGTGCATCCTGAGTGTGACACAGACATCAACACACACAGCAGCAAGACATTTACCCGGCTGGGTGTGGTGTCTCTTCTCAGAAATCCTAACACACTGGGAGGCTGAGGCAGGAGGATTGCAAGTTTTCGAACAGCCTGAGCACCCTAAGGAGACAAGTGTCTCCAAGTAAAGAATTAAAAAAGGAAGTCAGGTGTGGTTGTGCAGACCAGTAATACCAGCACCTGGAGGTCTGAGGCAGGAGACTGCTATGAGTTCAAGGCCAGCCTGAACTTCAGGGGAGGAATTGAGGAAGTTTACGAGGGGAAACAGAGTCACAGGAAGAAGTGGCTCCCAAGAGTAGAAAACAAAGGTCTCTTGTCCTGTGACTCCAAAACCAAGATAAGTTATCTGCCAGACTTTCTACAGCACAGTTCATAAAACTCTAAACTTTATGTACAGTGGTCTACATAAAGCTTTAAACAGTGAAGTCGATCCAGAGCCCTGACAATGGAAACGAGCCTTGAGGTGGGTTATTAACATGCCTTCAGTTAGGATAGCTGCATAGTAGGCTCCGAATGGTAGAAAGACTCGCCCAAAGCCACACAACTAGTAAACGTACAGAGACAAAGATACGTGAGAACAGAAGAGCTGAATAAATTCTAGACCTCCTGATTGCTCGGAGTGCGGTGAGCACAGTCCTACGGGGCAGCCAAGGCAGTGCTGACCTGACACCGCTGGACACTTGCTGGGTCCCTAAGGCGATAAGGACTCTCTGGCCATGCTGTGAATGTGACTCCTCTTCCCTTCTCCCACCAGAAGTCAAATGTCACAGAGCCTCGCTCGTCCCAAGGTGAGAGACTGTGACTATCCCAGGTATAGACAAGCTTATGCTAAGAAATGCAACAAGCAAACAAAACCATTTTACTTGTAAAAGCAAATATTTCTCAATACCAAGTGTAATCTGTTGCTTTGCACTTTTCAAATAACAAAATTCAGACAAGGAAATCAGACCTAGGAGAAATGTCACAGGTGCTGAAGGAATATTCCCACGAATCACTGCGACCGTACAATACCTGGACTGGCTTGGAACATCCTGGCCATCGTACTCTTATTTTTCATTTTATAATTCTGAGGCAGGATCTCACTTTTACATAATTCAAGCTGGCCTTGAACTCACTGAGAAGCCCAGGCTGCCTCAGCCACCTGGGTGCTGGGACTGCAGGCCCAACTAGCCTGGCCATTTTAGAACTGGGCTTCTCTGGATTTTTCCATTTCAGATTAAGCGTGCCCTTTTGGGCTGGTGATTCAGGACAATGCACATGTCCAGAAGGAATATTCTACAACTTCATGAGAACTTATCTGACGGGCGTATTTATGATTTATGTTTTTGCAATTACAATCTAACACATCGCCTAGGAAAGCAACATCGTTACAGAACACCGGAATGATTTTTGGCATTGCTCAAGTTCAGAAAACAAATGCAAACTCACTGTAAATGAAGTTCATCTTTAAATTAATACTCGATCAATAACCTGACATTGTTTTCACTGGCTGAGTGAGGAAAATTAAGACAAGATAATTTTTCAGCTGGGTCACAGCTGAACGTCACACAGCCTTTGTACAGCCCCAGAGAACACAGTAGGTGTGAGATCAACTGACTGTTACAGGCAGCAAAACTTCATGCAGAGATCCTAAAGCATTATTTTTTCACTGGAATCACTGAAATCAACTTTTATCTGCATTGGACCGGGAAAACTACATTAGTTGTCTTGAGCTTATGTTCAAAATTACTTAAAATCTCATTTTAAACATTGAATGTGCTAAAATGACATTTGAAAGAAAATTAATAAATACAGTTTTAAAATATCATTTGCTTTTCATTAATGTCTCCTCTCATTTTTACCAGTCAGTCCCTTCACTGCTTACGAAAATACAACGCAAAGCTCACAGGCTACACGGAGCTCTTCAAAAGCCGCCTCTCTCCTCTGTCTCCCCAAAGACAGACACCATCTACACACTGACCCTAATCCTCACTAAAGAAATTTGCAAATATTTGCTATGAATTTACTTACCTGCCTTTGATTTAAATGTTGGAGGGCAGATTTCTACTTTTTACAGAAAAAGACACTGACAGAATACTAAGGCCACTGGTATGTCCCCAAAGATCATTCACTGGAAGTCAGGTGAAATTGTTGCCAAAAAAAAAGTATCCATCTGTTAATCTCAGAAATTTTTAAACTATTCTCTAAAACTTTGGGATTCACACACACACACACACACACACACGCACAGAGGAAAATTTAATTTATGCCGTCACATCCTAGGCACACATCCTGCCACCAGGCAGGAAAGAAACAGCATGTATGAAACTAGGAGACTATGGTTCTGTCCTCCAGGGAGTCCAGACAGTCAAAACCACGGGATGCATTTCAAATGGGGAGAATTTAATACGACAAACTGCTTAAGGGGTGCAGGCAGACTGCAAAGCAGAGGCAGGATGGGGGTTTGTCCCCTGGGCCAATGCCCTGCCACTTAGGGCTGTGGGTGCTGGGGCTTGGGGTGAGAGATTTGTGTTCCTCTCTCCCAGTGATCGCTCCACAGGCCACAGGCCCAGCCTCACCCCTGCAAACAAGAGCCCCTCTGCAAGGACATCCTGGGCCAGCAGCCAGGGACTGACCCTAGCCATCATCCACTGCTCACAGCTGGCTTCCACCTCCCCACCACGGTTACATCCTTTGCCCTGGTTTCTAGCACCTAAAGTACTTCTCTGCTGTTCTACAATCTGAATACTTCTTCTTGACCAAGGGTGAAATTATATTATCAGCGTCACCAAACACACAGCAGCACCTTCACGTGGGATGAGCACCCACCCCTGTCCACTCCCGGGGCCTCTCTGTGCATTACCAAGTGCACCGGGGTGGGGCGCCTGTGTCAGGGAGGTGCACTTCGTGTGCACACCTGGGGCATCAGAGACAAGGCCAGGGGAGCAGCCAGCAGGGTGGGTGTAGCTCTGCACGGCAGACAGTGCGCTTACCGGGGAAAGGCCCTGAGCTCCATCCCTAGCACAGAAAGAGGGGGAGAGAGGGGGAGACAGAGAAGGAGGGAGAAGGGGAAGGGAAAGGAAGGGAGGAAGAGGGAGAGGGGGGACAAAGACACCAAGAAACACAGCCACTCAGGAGGAACTTCATGTTTTACTTTCTTCTTGTTCATTAACGTTGTTGGTCAGATGCACTCTGTTATATGAAAACAGAACGATGGCTCGTGAACCAATCTACTAAACAAATAGCAGCTGTAGTAAAACATCTGTTTGGGAAAGAGGAAATATAAACTCATAAAATCCAATGAAGGCAGTGTGAGCTGCACTTCTAGACATACGGAATCGTTTGCAAAAGAATTATCAATCATTCCATTAAGAAACAAAGTGTGAGACGCAATCGTGGTGGTCTCACGGCAACATACTAACCAGGATCCGAAAAACTGAGGAAATGACTCCGGAATGCTGCCCGGGGGTGAGGCCAGCGGACACCCGCCTGGCAAAAAGAAACATTTGAAATGTAAAGTCTCAGTTACATCTGAAAAATACCAATAAGTGTCCATTCACAGTCACCAATAGTAAAATGACTGGGGTAATAGAATCATGTAACTTTAAATAAAGTAACAATAACAACAGAAAAAGAAAAACTGTACACGGGGCTTGGGAAAGACATTTGTGGCATTACGCACAGACCTGTCCTGTGTTCGTTAGAGCCAAAACGATTCACCTTCTGAGGATCCGTCATTAAAGGGATTCCTAACACAAATTCCAATGGAACTGTGAGAGAAAAAAGTACGACAGAGAAAAATAAAGACTGGATTTCCGTCCAGCCTGGAAAAAAAGCAAAAAATCAATAAAGAGAGGTTAAATTAAAACAGAAAATTAGAGGACCTTCCAAAGAAGCTGTCGCTATCTTGGAAATAACAGTGACGCTGATTTTTGTTTGTTTGCAACACTCAGCTCCACCTCTAGCTCCCTTTGGGATTTGAAGTTTCCCGTAAAACAAAAGAAAGATACAATACACGGAGGAAACAGAACCACATCCTTGGCATGAGGCAAATCAGCCAGAGAAGCAGCAGCAAGGGCGGGGGCCAGGCCCCTTCTCTCCCCGCCCCGTACTTAAAAGTGAAAACCTGGCTGTTATCTTGGAGGCTGCAGAACCGCCCCATTGTAGATCCAATAACACAAGAGGCTTCTTATCTGCGGCGGGGTGACCGATGGGAGTGCTGATGTGTTTAGACAATGCACTGTATTTAAGTGAATTTACAGATGCCCCAATTTAAGCGAGGTAGTAAACGCCAGAGATAATAGGAAATTAAACATGTACAATGGCCTAACTCCATTTCTCTCACCCAGGGTAATGTGTTTAGTTAACTTACTCACACTCACACTTTATCTCTTTCTCTGTGGATTCTCTGGGATACGTTTCAAATTGGCCCGATTAAATCTTCTTTTCAATTTTTTTTGTTACCATTTTATGGCCGCTTCCCCTTATTGCTGGCCACTCTTTCTCTTGCAGGGAGATAAGCTAAACAAGATGACCCGTACTCTTCCCCCAGCCCAATTATCAGATAGCAAGGAAGGGAGGCTACAGGAGATTCCATAATATTAATATTAATATAACAGGAGAGGAACAAAAATCAGTCACTTATTTGAAAGCAATGGTGTATTTAACTCATTTGAAATTTAAATGTGAATTTTAATGTACCTGTGTGCAACACATTACATACAGAAGAAGACAGGGGTGGGAGCCGCCTGCGGGGGTCAGGTGCAGCATTACTTTAACCCTTGGTTGCTTCTCCTGTTTGGTAGCAGGACCGGCTCCAAGCAGAGAAGTGTCTGCCCCGCCCGAAGAAGACGCCGCAGCGCGGGACTCGCCTGTGCTTCGCCCAGGAAGGAGATTTGTCCTCAAGCCCACAGAGGGACCCACGGGGCTCCGCGGAGTCCGGAAGGGGCTGTTCACGGGGAAGCTGCCCGCGACAGGACAGTAACTGAACCCACAGCGGTTGCGTCGTCCTTGGGAAGCCGCGAGGAACGTCCAGGCCGAGGACAGCGCGACGTGCGTCCCTGGAAAGCAGGCGAGAGCTCGCCCATCCGCGGCGGAATCGCGGGCAGGAAAGGTGGGCCGCGACCCCACGCGTGCCTGTGACCCCGGCCGGAGAGGAGCGGATGGAGTCAGGGGTCACCAGAGCTGGCCACGGCGGCCTCCTGTCACGTTTACATTCACTATGGAGACAAGCGAAGCTACTCTGACACCAGCCCTGATTCAGAAGGAAAATGGAGCTCACAGCAAGCAGCGTGGGGAGGAGGGACGCGGGGGACAGCGCGGCAAATCACACACTTCACACCCCGCGGAATGGAGCTGGGAATGGGCCGCCCTGGCAGGAAGCGCAGGAGCACAGACCCAGGCCCAAGCACGGAGCCTCAGCCTGGCCAGGGCCCAGTGTGCGCCCCTGACCCTCGCCTCACAGCGTCCGTGTCTCCCCCACTTCCCGGGGACGGTTCTTCGCATCTCGAGAGAGAGACGGAAACACTCGCAATGGCAGAGGTGCATGACCGTCCCAATCAGGCGCTAAGCCCTTGCCATCAATTCTGGGGTTTTTTTGTTTTTTTTTTTTAACAGGGATAACAACAAATGAACACTTAGTAAGCACACATAAGCACACAAAACCACTAAAAAGCAGCTTATATCACTAAACACTAAAGCATTACCGCTACCATGTTCCCATCAAAATTTTATGCTTTCGAAGGAACAGAGTGGCCTGATATTCAGAAGTACATATGTCTGCCCATCAAGCCACGACCAAACAACCATTACTCAGGAAAGTGGATTTTGGTGTCATTATTCCTTTCCCTAACCAAGCAGTCCAGTAAATGTTACTTCTCTTAATCAGTTCTGATTGGTATTTGCTGTACGAGACACAGACAAATCTTTGACCAATCTTTAATTAGTATCACTGATGAAATATTTATTCTTTTAATTTGAATTCAGAAACCCAATAAAGGCATGTTTGCGTCTTTTATCAACTTAAATATTATCCTCCTTTATTGCTTTTGTCATAACTGCAGATTCTAAAAATGTTCTCCTGAAAGAAGGTGTATTTCATATATGCATAGTGGCCCTGGTCTCATTGCTTTTAGGGCAAATATTTAACATGGGCATTCAGATCATAAATTCATTTTGGTCTCTTTTATGAGGGGATCACAAACTAGCTTTCCTCTCAGCGTCAAGAGAGAAGCGAAGATATTTTTAGACCTCCTGAGACCTTCGTAGGGAATCACAGATTCACCAAATCATAACCTAAGCCTCCCTGGAGCTCCTGGTATCCAAGTCCCAGAAACCGCGCTGTGGGGCTGTCGTGCATGGAATGTGGGGACATTCCAGGCCCGACACTCAACTCCCCAGCCCGCCTTCTATTTCTGTCTCTGCCACCGACAGGCTTCACCTACGCCTGCAAGCAGGGGCGCAGCTACACAGCTCCGAGTCGGACAGACAGGCAGAAATCGCCAAGCATATCATTAAATCCCAATGAAGCGATCACGTGCATCTTGTTAGAAAAACAGCCCTTCTCCTTTCCCCTAGTCCAGAAAACACCTCCAAAATTAGAATATTCTGAACAATCCAAGGAGGGGGACAGAGGAGGAGCCCTGACTTGTGCATGACCCACAAATAAATGGCATGCATGTGCCCTGTGCTGCTGGACATGAGTACCATCCTATTGCTTGTTCCGAGTGGTCTCCCACCTTCTCTTTGTGTGGGACAATCTCCCATGAAGCCACCTTCTTACAAGTCTACCCAAATTGCGCCCCCAGTGGCTGCGTCTGTTACTCTCTCACACGTGCTCATGGCCCCGCCATCCCATCTACTCTGCTCGCACAGGTGAGACACTTGCTTCGTGTCCCTCTGCAGTCCCTGGCTGGGCCACGCATTTATCTGCCCCGCAGAGTCCCCTTGTCATGGTCACAGTGGTGCCCTGTGGGCTCAAGGTCCTGGTTCTGCCTTCCCACCTCTCTCCAGAAGGAACAAATTCATTATCTGCATTTCTGCAGTTTGGGCAGATCTGTTTTATGAGGAAAGGCAGGACACAATCTCTAACTCTTTAAATCAGATTCAATAAAAGGGAATACTTTGAGATTCACTCAATAATCTTAGCTCAAATCTACTTTAGGAGGAATTAGCCTCTTTTTCCTTAATCTTCCGTGATAAAGACATAGAGGCCGTGTAGAACAATATTCCTACTGACACGTTTCGTTGGTTGACATCCAAGGTGTGTACTCCGGCGTTCAGGCTCCAACTCTTCCCTGGGAGTTCCTTTTGCCCAGCAAAATCCTGGCCTACACTCTCTTTGGTGGTGGCTGTCACCTTGCATTAGTCACGTTTCAGTATTGTTTAGAAGCACTTTTCCTTAGCTAGTGTACGACAGTTTACTGTACTTGCCCCCGGCCTTTGTCACCTCAGGACTGAGCAGTCTCCACGAAGGTGAAGTTCTCTGTCCCGGGAGGGCCCAGCCTTCATTTATCTCCCTGTAGAGCAGGGTGTATGGTGTCGGGCACACTTTTGATTTACAGGGCATGCAGTTAGCAGAACGGGAAGTTAGTAAGATCAACTTGTAATCGTTAATAACCCAAAGTGCCCATAAAGTGAAGTCTAGAAAACTAAGAAAATTCAGTACGTGTGCTTTAGTTTATTCCGGGTTGCAAAATAATCCTAAAGATGCTACTATTTCCCAAAGCAGAATTCCTACTGTTGGCAAGACGACACTGCATTTAGAAAAATGGAGGCCTATCATCTTCACCCAAGCATATCCTGGTCTAATTCCTCCTTCTCTAGTAAGTTAAGCTGATGCAATGTGTGGAATTGAAGGAACCTCAAGAATGGAGAGGCATTTTTCCCATGGACTTAGGAGCAGCAGGTTGGACAAGAACACGCTCCCTGCCTGTCCGCATGGCCCCAGATCTGCCAGGAAGCTTCTTCAGCCTTCCCCTCGGAATGAAGAGCAAGCCGCACGGCCAAGGGCCACAGGCAAAAGGGACGCTTCCCAGGCAGGCTGAGCCGTGCCCGCAAAGAGGGAGGTGGGAAGGGTGCTGCAGACCACAGCATGAAGGAGCAGGGTAGGGGCACCCAGAGCTGGCTCAGGACAGGCCGGGTGCCCGAGACGGCCAGGGAGAATTCCAGGGCCTAACTGTGAACTGTGAATCCAGGGCGGCTAAGGGGTCTGGACTTCCTCATCCGCAGGGCAGGGACCAAAGGCAGCTGAAAATGCCGAAGACATAGGACTGCGGAGGGAGGCAGTTCCATGGCCCTGGTGCACTGGGAAGCCCTGTGTTAGAGGAGTGCAGAGGGGAGGAAGAAGAAGACACGGCCAGGCCTTCTCCGGGGGCCGAACCTCACAGCCTTGTGACTGGAAAGAAGGCTGGGTCCTCCATGAAGGTTGTCCAAACCCCCGCCCTCTGTAAGATTTACGCTTAGAAGGGAGAGGGACGAGAGGGAAAGGAGGGAGAGAGAGAAGGAAAGAAAGATGGGAGGGAGGGCAGAAACAAAGGAAGAGAACTGTTTCCATCCCAGTGTTCCAAGACGGAAGAGGAAGGCCTGGCATGGTGGCGCACACCTGTGATCCCAGCACTCAGAAGGCTGAGGCAGGAGAATCACTGAGAGTGAGTTTGACACCAGCCTGGGCTACACAGTGAGACCCTGTCTCAAAAAAACCAAAAAAAGATGAGAGAGAGAGAGAGAGAGAGAGCGCACTCAACTTCTCCAGAGCTGCTCTGTGGGACTTACTTAACCTAAAAGCGCAGTGATGTTTACCTCTGAGTAGAGCAGCGCAGCAGAATAGCTTAATAAATGGACGTGGTGGAGACACCTTTATGTTTCCTATGCAAATACTGCTTAGAAAAGTCATTAATGGGAATTATGGAAGGCAGGCGAAAGCCAACTAAATACAGGGGCCAGAATGAGCAGCGAGATTCAGCTGGTCTTCGGGGGCCGCCGCCTCTGCTAGTAATTTTATTAGAATCATTACCAGTGAAGACGTTTTTAGCTCTTCATGTTGAACTGTAAACTGTTTCTGCTTTCCGTGGTATCTTAGAGGAATTTCAGGGGAAGTTTTTCTTTGGTTTGTAGAACAGGTCCCTGTGGACTGGGAAGGCTTTTGGAAATTTCTGGGCTACTGCTGGGGATTTTTCCTGAAATGGATTCTTCTTTAGAAATCTTTTGGTCATTAATTTTAAAAATATATTGGAAAATCTCTGCATAAAAATTCATAGCGTGCAAACAGTTTTCTGTTTATAGGACTCATAAAAACTTTATGGTAGGCGGCAGCAACTTACAAAGGTGAAAGCTTTGCCACTAATTGCGATGAAATCGAGCTCCTCAGCCTTCATTTCTGCAGAAAGAGGCCATTGTTTAAGCTGCCATAAACACAGACTTCATTTTCGACAATTCTTCATGACCTAACTTATTTTTGGTGTAGGTGCAATGACTTTTTCCCTTTTTACTTATTAAAACATTTCATTTGTGATTCTGGGAAATCAGCTCACAAGAGGAAATGGAGAACCCCCTAGGAGACAGAATAAAGGCTCTCCGAAACCCTCGTGGAGGAGCACATGCTCACTCTGCTCAATCTCGACACCGCTGATCACACACAGAAGTGTGAGCCTCTCCGGGAAGGGTTTTCACAGCTTCCGGTTTACTGCTCCTGTGCTCCTTGGAAAACTTCCGCCTGCAAGGATGACCATTTCCAGGGACGATGCGGGAGCCTTACTATTGCTGTTCCCCAAAGTGAGTCTCGCCCGTCTGGGCTTGGGAGGCGGAGGACGCAAGCAGGCGGGGCTTTCTGAGAGCCGCAGCAGTGGTGCGCAAAGCTGTTGTCTTACCGCTCAGCTTCCAGCACAAGCAAGCCTCCCGCTGCCACCCGAGTGTCCACTGAGGCTCCTTCTCCGGGTTGGCCGCGCCCGGTGTCCTCCCGGGGCCCGGGTGTCCACGCTGCGCCGCACTCCGGCCCCTTCGCCCTGCAGCCCACACCCCGCTTTACAAAAACACACCATTTGCAGATCAAAGAGAGACGATTTATGCTTTCACCCAGCTGACCGATGATTAAGTTAAAACAGATCAGCAGCGCGGTGGCTCCCGCCACCACGGCCGGCCACAGAGCGATTAAACTGTGGCGGAGACGGAGGGCCCTCCGCTCCCATCCGCGCACTCACAGATCAAACGGTGACAAATGAGATGTTACCGCTCTTGTAAAGCAAGGCTACAATCTGTCAAAACCCAACATAATTTGTGACCCTCTGTGACATCCTCTTTCTCTGTCTCTCTCTCGATTTTGACATTTGAATACAGTGATTGTGGTAGCGCGGAGTCCATTTACGTGAATGTAGTCAAGTCTATCTACGGGACACAGCCTGGCTCTGCCAGGCTGGCTGAATATACATCCGCTGAGCGCTCCTGAGACCCTTTGTGTTAAGTGCATACCATTAACAATGAATTCTGATTTTTCCAAGTTATATAATTTGATATCTTGACAGCCCAGACACTTAAAGCACCACTATTTGTTTTAAATGGCTTTATTTTATTGTTTAAATGTCAGTATCAAAATAAAGTAATGCATACAGTCTTGTCAGTCCCGGCGCAGGGGGAAGAGTTCCTGCGGAGAAGTCTCGATAGGGTTGGTTCTAAAAATGGACTCAGGACTGAACTGCAACGTTTGTTCGCTGAATCCTTAAATGACTCATGAAACACATTTATACCACATTTTCTGTGTGGCTGGTGCATTTAATAAAGGCACCGGAGCATAAACAGTCCAGAGAGTAGAGCATCTTAACTTACCAATGTTGACATCATTGCTAGCTTCAAAATAAAGACGACAAAAAACGAAATGAAGCAAACAAGGCACTAAATCAGGGAAATAGGTGAGGATGCAGGATGAGCTCTGTGTTTTAACTGTGTGATCTATAGGTGCTCTGAGGCTACAAGAAGAAAATATAAATCTGGAGAGCAGCTGAGAACAGAGCCCAACACTTAACCAACCAGAAGGGCAGGCAGGGCCAGGTCTCCATCTCCTGTCTGGGCCACAGGACCCCTCACACTTCACAGCGGGTATTGGCCCCTGACTTCAAAGTCACTAAAGATCTCTCCCTGAAGACTTTTGTTGACCACAAACCTTCAGCAGCTCCATGGCAGCCTTTGGGGAAATCGCTCTGACAGAACTTTGTTTACAAAGAATAAAAGCATATCTGGACCCCTTGAGCACTCTTTTTTCAAAGATGGGGGCTTCTATGTTAAGGGTCTTGGGATGGGGTGTTTCCTACTTTGTAGCTCCTCTGTGATCCCTGTAAGAGCTCGGCCTGCACGCACCTGGTTCCTTCCCTTCACCTTGCTTCCTCCGCGCACATCTGAAAGCCACCGAAGCCCTGGACAGGGAGGGCTTGTAAAGCACAGCAGGTTCCTCTGTACCAGCGGGCAGGAAGGACCCCAGACCCTGCCTCCTGAAGATGGGGTCTCCACTCCACCCCTAAGGCAGCCCCAGGGCCAGCAGCTTGGCTCAGCTGTCAGGAACGGGTGGGGACGGGTGCTGCGGGGAACAACCAGACAGGGACCCACCAGGGAGCCCCCTGACATTAAGTGTGTGGGGGCGCTGGCCATCCCCGGGGACACAGGGCTAAGTGACAAGAGGGTGTGAAGCTGGGGACCACGATGGCACTTGGTGCCCGACCTGGAGCACGGAGGTTTAACCGAGTGCTCTTCACAGCACGGCCTCCTGAGCCAAAAAGCATCAGATGTCAGCTGGGCATGGTGGCTGCCACAGGACTGTGATCCTCACACTCTAGGAGGCTGAGGCAGGAGGATCACTAAGAGTTCCAGGCCAGGCTGGGCTACAGAGTGAGTTCAAAGCCAGACTGAATGACATAGCAATGGGAGACCCTGTCTCAACCAAAAACAAACAAAACAAAGAAAGAAGAAGGTGTGAAAGGCCGATCACCTCCCCTTCATCTATTTCTCTAAGTTCTTATCAATGCAAATGAACTGGAGTCTGTGCCCATCAATTGGGTCCCCTTGCAACAGGAAGGGCAGCCAGATTATTTCTGCGTTTTCTTCACGCTGCGGCCCCCAGGTAGACAGGGCAAGGCCTTCCTGGCTTCCAGCCCCACCACAGACCTCTGAGCTGGCGTGGGCCGCTCGTGCTCCTCCTTCTTCCTTGTCTCTAAACACCTTTCTGCCTTGGCTGTGGATCTTCGGCCTTCGCCTATGAGCTCAAGAGGAGGGAAGAGTAAGGTGGCAGAAAGACTACTAACTTTAAAATCATCCCTCTCCCTCCAAAATGAGAATAAGTGCTCCCCCAAGATTCCCCGAAGTGGGCAGAGAGCACGATTCTCACCCACACTCGCCTATCACCTTGGGTTTTTCCTTCTATCAGGGGAGCCCAAGGCTCTCCGTCCAGGTAAAGACCTTTCCAGGCGGAGCTGCTTGGCTATGTCTGCTGGATCACATCTTCATAATGTAAAACTCGGCCTGCCTGTTTCTCGGCCATACGTCCCGTCCCGTGGTGGGGACAGGACGTCAATTCTGCCTTCACCTCCCTTGCCCTACGAATTTCCAGAAGCTGCAGTAGATGGACCAGCCAGAGCTCACCTGTCCTCACCACCCTGGGGGGGCGGGCAGAAGTGGACACGTGGCTGGTGTTAACCAATCCCAAGGCCCTTGGTGGCATCTACAGGAGAGGCGGTGGGAGGTGACAACAGGTGTCACCATTTACAGAGCGCTCGCACGCGCATACACACACACACACACACACACAATGCCTCACGATGACAGGAAACAAGGTCACATGCTAGAAGCCTGCTCCCCAGCCCACAGCACGTGTAACAGCTGTGCCAGTGCAGTGTCTCGAGTCCTTTGCTTTGTGTCTGGACTGACACTATCCACTGGCAGGGGAGGGGAAACACTTCCACGAACTGCTGGTCTTCCTTTAACAAAAAAATAATTGGGGTGGGGCACATCTGAGTATCAGAAAGCAAAGTTCAAAAGAGCGCGAGTCATCTGAACATTCAGCGAGGATCACACTGTGGTCCTCAACTCCAACAATAGCATTCTGATAACAGGAAACTGTCCTCCATCCCACCCAGACGTGTGGCCCCCGAAAGATGGGTGTTCTCTCTCTATTCAAGGAAAGCTCTTTTGTGTTAGGCTGCAAAGCAGGGGGCCGAGTGGCTAGGATGAAAAATTGTTTTCAACCAGCAACTTAGAAATACTCTCAAAAATGCAAGCTTCTTTCCCTCAGCTGAATGGCTAATGTATTACAAGGTTTTGTGATAGCCAAATGCGTTGAATGTTAGAAAGATTTAAGTTCAAATCAACATGCATTTATTCTATGGTATAGCAATGTGGACGGCTGAAGGCATGAATATTTCACGATAATGCTTCAATATTAAAATCCCCATATTGAGATGCTAGAGTCACATACAAATTATATTTAACCATCAAAAAATTCATTGAAGTACTTATTAGAGTATCAGTAATAATAGTCATTAAAATTTTATGATCACCTAAAAGAACACTAAATAAAGACAGTTTAGCAAATGCCCTATTTACATATTTTAACAAGACTTCCGTGGCAATTTCAAAATCACATGGAATTTGAGAGTAAAATTAAACTTGCCCTGGAAAGCACAGGGGAGTCAGGGATCTGCCCCGGGAGGCTTGTGCGGCTTCCAGGAGGGGGCTCAGTCCCTTCCCCTGCTTTTAGGAAGAACTACAACACTGTACGAACTGTGCCCAAGAGTCACGGCTTCACCCACCCACTGGACAAAGAGCAGAGTTAAGGAATCAAGCTGCCCAGAGCTCAAGCCTGTCATCTGTTCTTGTTTTTGGTTTTGGATTTTTGAGACAGGGTCTCACTATGTATGAGACTGACTAAGAACTACAACACTGTACGAACTGTGCCCAAGAGTCACGGCTTCACCCACCCACTGGACAAAGAGCAGAGTTAAGGAATCAAGCTGCCCAGAGCTCAAGCCTGTCATCTGTTCTTGTTTTTGGTTTTGGATTTTTGAGACAGGGTCTCACTATGTAGTTGAGACTGACCTGGAACTTACTGTGTAGCCCAGGCTGGTCTTGAACTCACAGCAATCCTCCTGCCTCAACCTTCCGAGTGCTGGGATTACATTGCAGGTGTGCACTACCACGCCTGGCTGAGCCTGTCACCTGGACCTTACTGGGTAGGCACCAAGTCCTACTACACTCAGCTAAGAATCTGCATACGTGTGCACTTAAGTCCACATATTCACAAGCTCGTGACACAGGCATCTAACTGTTCCCGGACCTGTGGTTCGTATGTACACACGAGACACACTTCCACTTCTGAAATCCTACAGTGTACTTACGCAAGTTCTAATCCTTAAGGGTTTTGGAGTTTGGTTTATTTAGCTGACTTTTCGCAGCACTTCAGAATGCTTAAGCAAGCAACTTTCAAAATCGCGATTCTCAAAGTGAGCACCAGCACAAGGTCAGCATAAGTGACAGGTATGGGGTGGGGTTTTGTTTTCTTGGCCTCACAGAGTCAAGGTCAGGTGACAGCTGTTCATTCAGTGGCCGTGAGTGAGTCAGCAGTCGGTTGCTAGAGCTTCTCAAAGAGAAGCCCTCATAAAGATGGGGTCAGCGCTCCAACCTCCTGAGAGCAGCCAGGCCATGACAGGGTCACCCTGGTTTCCCAGGGACATGAGGCTTCCTGGCCAGGAGGTCCACAGGACCCTGGGGCTCTGTCAGACTTGAAGCTCAGGGGTGGGAAATGTAGCATTCAGATCCATAAGTTCCCACAGGAACAACCTGGTCATGCCTAACGCAGGAGTCTTCAGCTACTTTCCTTGCTTACAAAAATCTAGTACCATGAGGGCCGGGGATTTAGCTCAGTGGTTCCACTGCCCACCTTACAAGCACAAGGTCCTGAGTTTGAGCCCTAGTACCAAAAAACAAACAAACAAAATCTAATACCATGAAATCAAAGGAGCAGAAGACTTCCTCATGGGATGTGTGTGTGTGTGTGTATGGGTACGTGTGTAATCAATCAGAAATTTACAGAGATAGTAAAAGAAAAGCCAAACGTCAAGGGACATTTCCAGGAAGCAAACACCATCAAAAATATTTGAGACCACCTTTGTTTCCATTGTGGAGTAAAATTCATCAAAAAACCAATTTTATTCACTTTTCCTGCTTCCTTTCTTCAAAGAAATGGGAATTGAGGTCCAGCTTCACTGGCTGAAGGAAGAGGATTCTGCAAAAACGGGTATGGAGGCTATGGGAACAGCGCTCTTGGGATAGCTTTGCTCTGAGAAACTGTAGATAATACCAAGCTGTAAACTGGCCATATTCTGAAATACATGAGACCACATGAAAGGCCACAAAAACTCTTGACTATGTTTCACAGATCCTTCCTTTTCCAGTCATATTTTTGAGGTTAGTATTAAAATCGGATTTCATTTTTCACAATCTAGAACGGTTTGTTTAGCTGAAGAGTTAACAGATGCCTAGGGAACAGCTTGGTAACTGAATAAGCCACAAAGTTCGTCCCATGTACCCGGGCCAGCTGAGTCAATCTTCCCTAGAAATCCCGGGTTGACAAAATACCTCAGAAGGTGTTTTCGAATAGAAATGCTCCTTCAGTGTGAGTTGGAAACATTCTGGGTATCCAAGCAGAGTCAAGGAGATCCGAAGTCCACAGCGCCTACGTCTTGCTTTCTTCCAACAACTCAAAAAGTAAAAGGAATTCCCTGTAATAGTGGAAGCCCAGCCTCAGGACAGGCAGAGAAGGCTGCTCCGGGCGGTGCCGGAGCCCTCCCTGCCTCGGCCTTGTCCCAGCGAGGAGCATCTCGGAGTTTCCCGAAGACTGTGCTCAGAACATACGTCAAGGACTTGATTCCCAGCTCTCCAAGTCATCGGCTGTGTGACTCTGAACAGATCATCGAATTGCCCTGTTCCCAAATTTCTCAACCACAAAATGGGCCGAAAATAATGCCAGTCTTTCCTTCTGCTCTAATCCACTCACACTAGGGTCAAGAAAGTGTTTGATCACTTGTTTGTGAATACGTTTAACTTGCCTTTTATTTAACCCCGAGAGGGAAAAACAAAAAAGGTATTTTGGAGAAGTGCCCTTCCTGAAAGGTGATAAATTCTCATGCCCTGGTCTTTGACTTCTGTCTAGAGCGGGAATGTCTCTTCTATGTCAGTATTCTCCACTCCAGAGGGAGCAGTAGGCTGAGCAGCGTAGACGAGGGCATTGGTCTCTCAAAACATCTGCCTTCCCCAACCTGAAGTCGGCTGCATGTTGAGGAGGTGATGTCCACACCGGGTTTGGACACCGAGTCCAGACACCCAGCGTTCTCCCATGAAGACTCTCCTGCCCTCTTGCTTTGATATCAGCCATGAATATGGATAAGGGCCTGGAAGCAGCCTTGGATTCACACCCACTGCAGAAACTTAGTGTGACTGGCACGTGAGTGCTATTTGTGTATAAAATTTGCTTCCTTATTCTATCCACACTAACTCATCCAAAGTACCGGCCTTGACCTATGCTACCCAAATAGGTACGAACCAATTTATTATCCAGTTTAAAGAATTTTTTTCGTTATGTTTTATGGGAAAATGATCCCCGTGTAGCTCATGGCACTGCTAAAAGAAACTTCCAGGGACGTGTGCTTCAGGGACTTTCGACAGAGGCTCATATGTCGCGGGTCTCGTCCAGAAATTCCCGTCACCAATTCCACATCTCATCAACGCCGCTGTCCGAAGCCGCGCGCTTCACTGCTCGGTGATGGGACGCGGGTTCGGCGACGCTGGCGCCCACAGTGAAGTGTGTCCCCCGGGAAGAAGGGCTCCTTCCAAGGCCTCTTCTCCGGCCAACGCGTCTCTGTCCACACCGTGTTTCCCTCGAAATGAATCAGCGCATCGGGGTCAGGCCGCAACCACAGAAGACAAAACTCGCTCTCCGAAGTCATCTTGCTTCTGCCCTCGGAGCTGCAGACGGATGGCGTTCGGGCATCGATCTGTCCTAACAGATGGCACCACTGATTTTCCTGATGAAGTCATTCCTGCGCCTTCCAACACCGTTCCCACATCCAGGCGGGCCCGGGTCGGGACGTGTCTCGGGAACGCTCCTCCGGGCGTCTCTTCTCTGTGGCCTCGCTGTCGCAGCTGCACATTTGTCCCTTGTGTAACGCGTGAAATGCTCACACGCGTGTGCCCTGCGCCTGTCCTCTCTCCATTCTGCCTGCACAGACTCAGACCCGGGCCTCTCCTGGGCGGTGACATCTTCAGGAATCTTTGGCCTGGAATCCAGGCAGCGCCTTCCATGAGGGGCCCGTTCCATGCTCCATCCGTAACTGGAAACTTCACTTTTACGAAAACTCACTCCAGTCACCCTGGGACCGGCTGTCCCCAAATGGTCGTGTCAGGACGCCGGGACCGGCCAGCCGACCACGGTGCCCTCTGGGGAGGAAGCCCTCCATCTGCGCCGCTCCAACCCTAGGCATGCGTCTTCATGAAAGGTGAAGGACGCTCTGTGCCCTCCGATCACCCTTCCCAAGCCCAGGAGCTGG
Source organism: Fukomys damarensis (assembly GCF_012274545.1). Classification (NCBI taxonomy): domain Eukaryota; kingdom Metazoa; phylum Chordata; class Mammalia; order Rodentia; family Bathyergidae; genus Fukomys; species Fukomys damarensis. Next base: position 5,267,581 of record NW_022900923.1, on the reverse strand, counting down.
ACGCTGGTAGCTGCTGTCTGCAGGCTGTATGTGGAGCCCCGTCCACGGCCTGGGAAATGTTCGTTGTTTTCCAGGTGCTCCCAGAGCCTTCTCAAAGGGACCAGCTTCCCTTCGGAGCCACTCACTCCAGCCCAAGATACCCTGTGCACACCGAGTGGCGCGTGTAATACAACAAATAATAGCACCTGTGTTCCCTGAAGTGTGAAGAGAAACACGGGCTGGGGGCAGCTTGGTGGGAGCCTACACCTCGGACATGAGACCCTGGCCAGCATGTTTCTCCTCTTTATCAAATAGCTCCAAGGAGTAGCAAAGAAAGACGACACAGCATACCCACTCGCATCTCCCTTAAGTTACTGCACGGAATTAGTTTATTACTCTGCCATCTTGTGCAGTGTTCTGTTTCTTACAGGCTCAGAATTTCCCTGGAATTTCGATGTATATCAGTCACACTGGTTACAGACTTCTCTTTCAAAATACTCTGTGTTGATCTAAGTATTTTGAAATCTCTAATATATTACTTGTGTGTTCTGAAGAGAATGTCCCAGTTTTTAGGTGGAAAAAGTACTTTTTAAAAATATGGAAACAATGAAAGCTAAGAGATCTAAACACTTGCAACAGAAGACAGCACCACTTAAAAAATCCCTCTTTCTTTTTCTCTAGAAGCTGAAAACATTTACTTTACTATCACTGCTCAGTGCAACTTATGACTAAATGTAGCATCAGTCAAAATCCTCACAGAACCAGGTGCATGTCCGTAATCCCGGTGCTTGGGAGGCTGAAGCAGGACCACCATGAGTTAGAGGCCAGCCTGAACTCCATCGCGACCCTCCTGCCTCAGCCTCCGAAGCTCTGGGATTACAGGTGTGGGCCCCATGCCTGGCAGAGCATCACTATTTACGACTCAACTTCTCCAAGCCAAGTTCCCAGCTTCAGGCTAACAATATTTGGAAAAGATCTGGAACACTGTCCTTTTCTCCAAAATACAACCTGCCAATATCATTTCTGCCACAATGTAGAAAAGGGCCCAGGGTGGCTCAGAAATCCCAGATGCCCACAAAATGCTGGCCCTGGCTTCCCTCCCTCATAAATCCTAAGCAGTGGGACATGGCAATAACAGAAACCCGAGCACCACACATCCAGGGACCTCAACAGGAGGCACCTGCGCCTCTTTCCAGCAATATGGAGCGTTCACTTAGCAGTGCAACGCTGCACCAGCACTCAGGTACTTGACAGTGCTAATAATAGCAGATAGTCCAGCACAGAAGTGATTCCAGTTGTCTACGAAACCCGGCAGAACTCCCCAGAGGTACAAAAGCAGTGACCTACAGGAAGCCGCGGCCGTGACCCGGAGGCCCCAGTATTCACTCTGGGAAAGTGTCACGGGGCATTTGATGACAGCTGATCGAGACATCATCTTTATGCCTTATCTGCGGCAGATAGCAGGCTCTGAAATGAATATTCGCATACCTGTCTTCAGTGCTACAAGGAGATCCAAACAGACACGAGGAAAAAACTATTCATGAATCAAGAGGTCCCCACCTCTTATCTCTGTACCAAGGCCTTCAAATTAATATCTCCACGCCTGACATTCTTACTGAGATTCCAGCCACACATTGTGTTTCTGGTTTTGATGCAGAGTTTTGCTATGTTAGTTCAGGCAGGCCTTGAACTCATGGCGATCCTCCTGCCTCAGCCTCCCAGAGCGCTGGGATCACAGGTGCGAACCACTCTGCCAGGCTAACCCACCCGTCTTTGAATGTTTCTCTAAGGTCGGTTCACCCACCTATAGCTCTGTATCACCTCTGGAATGACCTCCGGGCACCTGGGACCACTTCTGTCCTTATTACATTCATGCAAACTCTGTATTGATGCTCTTTTGGAGGAAGAAAAGCCACATTAACATGCATTCTCCACCTAGGATGATCCCATTGGCTTATGACGTTTCCCCTGGAAACACTGTGCTTCCTGACACAACGATGAAACCCAAGTGGCCAGAGTTGGTGATATCAGAGGCAATGTAACTAAGTAATTAGGACCTAAACTCTGGAGTGGACTGCTTTGGTTTGAATCCCAGCTCCAGCCCCTAAAAGTCCTGTCACCTCGGGCAAGCCCTCTAACTTCTGTGCTCCCATAATTCCATCTGTACAACACAGATAATGGGGGAGGTGGGGTGTTGAGACAAGGTCTCACCATGTCATCCAGGCTGGCCTCGAACTCATGGCCATCGTCCTGCCTCAGCCTGCCAGAGCTGGGATTACAGGTGTGTGCCACCACACCTGGCTTGATGAAGCTAGTTTTTACTTCACATGGTTTCTTTAAAACACAAATGAGTAGCTGGGTGTGGTGGGTGTACGCCCATAATCACAGCACTCTGGGAGGCTGAGGCAGGATGACTGCAAATTTGAGTTCAGCCTGAGCAACTTAATGAGTTCTGTGCTCAAAATAAAATACAACAAAAGGGTAGTAATGCAGCTCAGTGTAAAGGGCCTAGGTTTAATCCCCACTATAGAAGGAGGGAGGGAGGGAAGAAGGAGAGAGAAAATCAAATGAACGTATGCATGCACATGAACACGCAAAATCCTTTAGAGTACGTGGCACGAGGGAAGACAATGACTTAGGTGCAGGTGCAGCTTTAGCCGCTGTTCTCACACTGCCCTATCACGTGCCTCTGTACCCTCCCCAGCGCTGTCTCTCCCCAGCCCAAGCCGAGACAGTGGCAGAGGGGACTCCTACACTATGTGCTCCCCTCAGGACCCTGTGCTCCTGTTTTCTGCCCACACCTTCATCAGACTCGGCTCCTCTCCTCAGCCCTGCCCTCCCTGTTCTAAGCCCAAAGCCCCTTCCTGGCTCTTTCAGCCAATCCTTCACCTCTTTCTGCTCTTTTAACCACCTTCTCTCACTTCCCTTCCGCTGGCCTCGGGGCCACACTTGCTCTGAGTTTTCTTCCCCTTCTCTTACCTTCTTGATCTCTTTTAGATTCGACTTCTTGTCTTCCTGAACTCACTTCTCATCTCATGATTGCACAAATGACCCATGGCTTCCATCACCGTCCAGTTGGTGACAGCACCATGGTTTCTCCCCAGCATGCATTGTACCTGCCAGACATGGACTTCCGGATATGGCCGGCCCTGCTCACCCAGCCCGGCTCAACTGTGTCACAGCTAAATGCACCCCTCTCCATCTCCACCCCAACCTGCTCCTCCTCTTGGGTTCCTAGGGCTGTGAAGCAGCACCCACCCGTAACCGCAGTTCTCAGTGCATGATGAGGACCCTCGTCACAGCTATGGGCTAAAAAAAAAAAAAGCTTAACTCCAAGGAGAAGACAGAATAGTAAGGGAACTCAGGGTGTCAGGGTGCCTCTCTATCCAGTGAGAAAGAGCTGCAGGTAAAATATCGGTGCATAGGCGGGATTAGTGATCGTGTCCTCCTGCAGCTCATAGTCATCGATAAAGGTGAAGCAGACAATGCCAGCCATGTTCACAGAAAGCATCAGAGCTTGGAAATTCACGGTGCTGTTTGTGTCATCAAGAACTACAAAGCCACCCCTATTGCTTGGTCCGGTTTTCCCACCCTTGAGAATTTATCATAAGGAAATTATTCAAAACAGGTTATGCTACGAATATATATAACATACTCTCATGTTTAATGTAAAATCCAGAAAATATAAATATTCATAGGAATTAAACAAGTGAATCAGGGCATAAATTTTAAAGGCACAGCATTTGAAAGATATATGTAAAAAACAATCTGTACTCTGTGAGTACAACTGTGCCTTCTATGTGTGACTAAAATGATCACGGGATAAAAAGAAAAATCAGATTTGCTATAAATTTGCTTTCAAAATGGAAAAAATTAAAATATTTTAAAAAGGAGCACAATGCCACCGAGGAAATTAGTTTTCATATATCTAACTGTGTTTTAAAATTTGCTAAAATTGTTTCAAAGGAAAGAAGAAAATGTGGTGTTTTCAGAATCCAAAGTGTCTAAAAGTGCCTGAAAGGGATCATTTATTGAACAGCTACTATAGACCAGGTCCTTGAAGACATTTTATGTTTAGTTTTACAAAGCATGGACAGTTATTCCTAAATTTTTAGAAGGTTTTATATTTCAGAAAGGTGAAAAGATCTACCCAGGCTCAGTAGTCACAACTGAGTGTGACAAACTAAAGCTCCCTCAGTTCCCCTCAGACCTTTCTAAAGCAGCGTCCCCCATCAGCTGTTCTTTTACAACTTTTATTTCAACAAACAAAATGAATGAAAGTAAGAAAATGAAACAATTTCAAAGGGGGGAAAAAACTGACTAATGAGAGATATGTTCCCCAATTAGCCACCATTTAGAAAAGATATCAAAATAGTATCTTCTAGCTGGGTGTGGTGGTGCACGCCTGTAATCCCAGCACTCTGGAGGCTGAGGCAGGAGGATCGCTGTGAGTTCAAGACCAGCCTGGGCTACATAGTGAGTCCCAGGTCAGTCTCAACTGCATAGTGAGACACTGTCTCAAAAACAAACAAACAAACAAACAAACAAACAAAAAAACCCAAAAATCTCCCAGTCTGTCCTAACTGTCTTGCTTAGTTTTTGCTCAGAAAAAATGGCCATATCTAGTATAAATATGATAATCAAAATATACAGTGAATATTCACATTTTTTTAACGTCTGGTGAAAGACACATTGCCATGATTTCTCCTCTAAAAACTCCCCCTAGGTTTGAACACACTCAGCCCGTCGTTCTCGCTGCTCTCTGAAGCGGCTCTGATGTCCTCTTTCCTGGGTGTCTTTATGGGGTATGATCAAAAATATGGTGAATGTGGCTGCTGATGCCACACAGCAGAAAGGCAGGCTTTGTGGAGACATCACGGTGCACCTCATCTGCCTTATTTCCCGGGTCTGGCACCACACAACTCGTGGCTCTTCCGAGTCAAAGTGACCATGACAGGAAAGCATTCTGAGTGGATTCAGGGCACCCAGGAAGCCCCACAGTGCAGCTAAGACCCTCGCGTGGCCACCACGCCGCCCTCAGGGCCACGTTCCCAGGAGGGTTCTGCACTGGGCTCCCAGCCCCGTGCCTGACCCCGCTCTCTGTACCCCGCTGGCTGCAGAGCTGCCCTGCTGCCTCCCAGGTCTACGCTGCTCCGCTTTTACCTCAACTAACACGGCGCCTGTGACAGCCAGGAGCCTGGGCTGCTGACCGTGGGTGACGACGGGGCGGGGACTGTGATGGACAGTGCTTTGCTGTTGGCTGCTTTTCTGTCCTTTTCCTCCATCGAAGGGCAGCATGAACCTGGACAGACCACAAAGTAATAAAAACAGATCTACACACTCTACTAAAAATCTAATTTCTAGAGTCAGGGAAATATCATCCAGACTACTAGGATAACGGACCCAGAAAACTAAAGAAGCTCTCCTCCATCTTTAAGAACTCACAGGAACCTGGGACCCCAGCACTCTTGGAGCCTGGGGCAGGAGGGTGGTAATTCCAGCCCAGCCTAGGCAACCCGATGCCTGCGAGAGACCCTGTCTCAAAATATAAAATAAAAAAGGGCTGGGGATGTGGCTCAGTGTGCAGGCCATGGGTTTAATACTCCGTGAGAGAGAGAGACACAGACAGACACAGACCAACAACCGTGGGAGGACCATGTCTGGATAATGCAGAAAAGGGGAAATAGGATCTCAGAAAGCATGGGACCCCTATGTGTTCCTCACAGAATTTTAGAAGGAATTCAGTTCAGAATCACAGAAGCAGCTTTGCGGAAACTCAGAACCCAAGGCCTAATGACAGGCATCCTGGGCAGACTCAGAAGGACTCAGCCACCATTCTGCGGTGCTAGGGATTAGTAAACTAAGGTCAGCTGCAGGGAAGGGAAGAGCCCAGGGGTGGGCGAGAGATTTCCATAGCTGGTCCTGCTCGGTGTTAGTGATGGTAACTTGGGCCAAGGAGAGCGGGTGAGGCCTCCACCCTGAAAAACCTACATGGCTTCTTTGGAACCACAAAGGATTCTACAGGAACCCTTCCAGCAAGATTTTCCTTACATATAGTAAGGCTAGGTGTAAAATGCGAGTATGCAGGGAAAGCAACTAGGTGAGTAAAGAAAAAGAGATTTGAACCGGACAATTCATTCATTAGTTACTCACGAGACATCTAAGTCCTAGGCCTGTATGGACGCCTGGGAAGAGCTCTGGTCATGCTGAAAGGAGTGGGAAATGTCTAGGGTGCAAGCAGCACGATCTTGTACAGGCTTGAGCATGAGGCTTTCGCAAAGGACATTTGTTAATTAAAAAGTAAGAGGCCTGTGAGTCATTTCATGGAAAAACTGGAGACAGACAACACTCTCGTAAACTAGCGCAGAAGAATAAAAATAATAAAAAATAAAAGATGCAGGAGCACTGTTCCCTCCGTTTATTCCGCTGAACTAAGTTTTCATTCCCCCTTAGTACTAGAGATCGAACCCAGAGGTACATTCCCAGCCCATTTTTCATCTTTTTTTTTTTTTTTTGAGACAGGGTCTTGCTAAGTTGTAAAGCAGGGCTCAAACTTGCAATCCTCCTGCCTCGGCCTCCATAGGGCTGGGATTACAGGTGTGCACCAACACACCCAGCTGTATGCAGTTTCATGGTATCTTTGCCCATAACAGGGATTTGAAGGTTTAATGCAGAAGACAGAGAAGCAGTTTTGAAGTCTGGGGCCCTAAAGAGCAGATTTCTAACCTGTTTTCGACACCCAGGTTTCCAAAACGGAAGCGTGTGGTCTACACAGCGCTGAGGGCACAACTGCGCAGGGTGTCAGCAACCGACAGAACAGCTAGCACCATCGGTCTTTCAGTCGTGTCTGTACAAAACGTGCCGTAGTATAAACTGTCCAATTGTTCCGTTCGCTCCTAATTCCTTGGCCCTCAGCACTGCCCTCTGCCACCGTCGCACTCCAGCCCTGCACTCCCTTCTGCCTCCTTCTGGCAACCGCAGGGCTTCTCCTCCGTCTTTGCCTCCACATCGCGCCTCCCGCTGGGTTCTACTTCTCTGCTCCATCCAGTGGAAGGCTCATGGACAGTGTAGGGCCAGCGTGAAGAGAAAAAGCAATGCTCTGCCGTGCAGGATGAGGAAATAAATGTGAAGGGCACAGCCTGTCATCCTACATTCAGGAGGCTGAGGCAGGAGGATCACAGCAAGTCGGAGGCCAGGCTGGCCTACATATCAAGACCCTGACTCAAAAAATAAATATGGGAAACAAGATTTACATGCAAGTATATAGACTCGGACTTTTTCAGATAAATTATATCCCTTTTCTCAGATACCTGGACAGAAACCCGGAATTCTGATAGCTTATTTAAAGTGAGTAAAAATAAAGTCAATCCAGTAACTTGAGAGTTGGGGTCAATAAGGGCTATTATGTCAAGAAATAAAAGGCAAATACTTAATTTCTCTATTATGATGCTTCACTACCATGCCCTGTTCATATAAATTATTATTTGATCATCGTGAAGTAGATTCAAGGCCTGGTTTAGGAGGAAGTTTCTTTCCTGATGTTGGATGATTTACACTGTTAGGGAAATGAAGACCGTCCTGCGTCTTCTGCTTTACACGGACAGAAAGCCAGGAGTGCTCACAATCCCGCGGCAGCAGCTCCTCTCCAAGGCCGCGCACGCTTGTCTGGAAGGTGCGCCGTGAGCTCCTCTGTGAGGCTGGTTCTGCTGCAATGCTCCGAGGAAGGGAACTGGCCAGTGCCCCGAGCCTGGCTCTCATCGGTCCGGGTCCGAAACCCTCCCGATGAGAAGGATGGATTTGAGGGCTGGAAAGGCGGGGAGACCACAGCCCGCTCCATCCTCGTCCTGAGCACTGTTTGTGAACAGACCAAGGAGACCTCACAGCCGGTGCCAGAAGCACGTCTGAGGAACTCAGGCAGGAAGCCAGGTAGGGCTGACCCCTCAGGACTCACATCTGGAGTTCAGATGGGCACGGATGAGCACAGCCCTGATGGTCCTGTCCTGGGAATAGGAATGCCTGTGCTTTCATGCGCGTGGGGACAGAAAGCACAGGAAAAAACTCGTAAGGGAAGGAACAAAATTCACTCTGGAAATTACAGTGTGTCCCAGGCTCAGGAAAGCACCCCGGCTCCTCCATTCACTCCCCAATCAAATCCAATCCAAAACAGGAAAGAACAAAGCCCTGGCAAGTTCTCTTCCACCTGCAGAAGAGTCCCAAGGACTTCCCAAGTCTCAAAAGCCTCTTCGTAACCAAGTCCCTGAGTCCCCAACACCCACGTGCTCCCTGACCGCTGCCACAGCTCAGAGTGTGTGGGACGCAGGGTCAGGCTCCTCAGATCTAAAAGTTCAAGGATTTGAGCCCAGCCTGGGCAATTCCGAGACTTCTGGAAGGTAAAACAGGGCTGGGAACGAACCTCAGCACAAAGGCTGTGGGTTCGATCCCCTGTACCAAAAAAGTTTACGTGCAATACAAGGTGCTTGCTGGGTACATGGAGAGGAGACAAAGCACTGTGAGAAGCAAATGAGAAGCACTGTTACCAAGTCAAAGTGGAACGGCCCAGCCCTGGCAGAGAAGTAGGATTTCCCTGCTGGACTTATTAGCTCCAATACCTAAGTCGCTCCCGGGGGAGAATTTGGCTCTTATGCAGGAACGCTAACTTCTTTCTCACCAGAGCAGAGTCTAATCAAGTGTGTAAATGCTGCAATACAGCAAATGGCAGAGGAAAATTAATGTTCCTCTTGTGGGCTGCTGAGGGGTCTTCCCACCGGAAGCTCAGGATCATTAGAAACAGTTATGCAAAGCTCGCGAACTCGGGTCCTGGCTGCAAGCGGAGGTTGGAGTCCGATGGTCCCGTTTCAGATGCCCTGGGGAGGGAGGCCCGGGGGCATCTACCAAGTGTCACCCAACACCACGAGGCTCATGCACAAAAATTCAAAGTTAAAAATCACCCATTTATAATTCTCATGGTTGAAGTCCACTGAGTGAATTCTTGTAAAATTTTTAGAAAAACGTAAGGTCACACGCATACATCGGGTGGGCGACTGCTTCCCCAGTGTGACCCACAAAAGGGAGTGCCCCAAAACTGCCACCATGGGAAAAGTGTCCAAGTCACCGGAAATGCTCTTTTTTAACCACAACGTTGCTTGGGTTATCTGTGTCTTCCAAGGTACAAGGGTCAATGAGCTACATCCACACTTTGGGCATCTCCTCTACCTGCTCATCAAGCTTTATTTTGGCATTTATTTTTTTAACTGTTAGTAAAACTAACACTAACACACACACACACACACACACACACACACACGCACACACGCACGTAACTAAATGCTACAGCAAAAGGCCCCGACCTCTGCCAGTTTTCAGCTGGGAACACATTTTTATGGCCAGCTAATAAACCTGCTGAAAACAGGGCTGATAATGGAAACCTGCCCGAGCCCTTAACCATAGTGTGCGCGGCTATAATAAAAAGAATTAATGTAGTCAATTTGTACTACTGTTCTTGGAACAAAAAACCCTATTTCAACCAGAGTCTTTTCAGCAGCTGATTGGCAGCCCTGTCCATTTACCCTCTGCAGGGTTGTCAGGAGTCTTCAACATGATAATGAGCCTGTCACCGTATTCAAATAGCCCTGTGACAGCATGTTTTGTGAGTGTGACGTCCACTGCAAAGGGTCTGTCAAAAAGCACCTTTCAGAAAATGAAAAGAGAATGCTTTCCTGATGATAAACCTAATTTCTCCATAGATAAGAGTGAGATTTTTCATCAGATTTTGTCAGTGTTGTGTTGCACTTATCTCTTCAGATGTTCCTGTTTGCTTTTTTAAAAAAAAATTTTTTAAATTTAGATTTTCCAGTGATGGTGGAGAAAAATGATGATGAAACACATTTTGTACTCTAGGAAGTCCAGGCCATTCAGCCACTAGAGAGGAAGAGAAGAGAAGATGGAGTCTCCATACCTTTTTGGCCATATTAAAACTGGTAAAGAGTGAACGGCTCATTTGGTCCCGGTTGTTGGTTGTTCAATGAGTGACCGAGTGTGGCACTCAGGTTCCCTCCCTCAGGCCCACAGGACTCAGAAAACACCCGCAGGAAGTGGCTTCCTTCAACCGGGTCTCTACCAAGTCACTTCCTCTGTGCACAGGAAACTGGGTTGGCGTTGGCGGAAGCTGCATCTTTGGGACTCATGGGCTACTAATGACCTCAGTACGCGATCTGTGTTTAGAATTCAGGGAAAGTGTGTTTCACCACATTCCAACACACAGAAGAATTCTGTGTGCAATTAAGATGTTTCAAAATACTGTTGTGGAGGGAAAAAAATTATTGTCTTTACTCATCAAGAGTTTTTTTTTAGAAAAGCCCAGGTTCTCAAAAGCATTGTGTAATTCTCTTCCTTTGTTTACTCCACCGAAGTGGACCAAATCTCAGTGAGTTCTGAATTAATAGAAAAAACTAATTTAGCTATTTTCCCCAAGGACATGGATGCATGTACATATATACATCTAAAAAAGATGTATATCTGACATACATGTAAAAATACATATGCATATGTTATATATAAAACACATGTGCATGTATATGTATATACAATTTATCTATGTCTACCCACACGCAGTGCAAAGCATGCGAGAGTATCTAGTCTTCAGAAATGTTGGAGGCTCAGATCTTAATGAAATTCATCCACATGAACTCAAGAAAGAGTAGGAAGCTCTCTGGCTTTGACAGCGGAAGAGGTAGAGAAAGGGTTTGAATAGGACACAGGGGACAGGAGGCAGCAGAGAACTGTCGTTCTCACATCCAGAGGCCCCCTGAAGACCACCTGAAGCAAATGAACACATGCCAGAAAGTCCTGGAGCCTTTGAAAGAAAAGAAAACACAAGACAGCAGTGGAAATCCAAAACCTGCTTTTCTTCCAGTTTTATGACAATACCAGAACTTTATATTCTGGGAAAAGACACACACTGTCCAGTATACTACTAACATGGGGCTTTATTCCATCATAGCCCTCTATTTGCTAGACCCAGATATTGTAAAGGGAATATTGCAAAACAGAACTTCATGTCTCGCTGTCTTGGCTGCAGCTGGTGGCTTGTGGATATGAACCCCATTTTTTAGAGCAATCTTTCCTTCTAGTCCTCTGATGTATGCAACTTACGTGTTTGCAAAAGCCCTTGCTATTCAGGAGCAGGGACAGACTCGAATTTCCACTCTCTCAGGTTCATCTGGTTGCCTCTGCTTTGAGCTATGCAACTGTGAGAAATGGGCCCATGGACTGGCAGATCAATTAAAGGATAGAATCATTCTGAACTTTCAAATGTATCGAACACATAAAACAGACAAAGCTAGAAGATTTTCTTAATGAAAAATTAATACATGGGACAAGCAGAATCCCCATCTTTGCATACAGGTTATCCTAAATATAGAGAGAGTACACACATGTATGTCCTAAAAGGGGTTCTCTAAAAGTCAGATTCACCTTTACCATCCACAAATCAGTGAAGCTAAAATTAATGAGGGTTTCTGGTTTTATTGTTTGCTCTCATTCCACAGGAAGAAAAAGCAGCAAAGAATAATAAAGAGGGACTCCTCAGTATGTGTGATGCGAACTTCTGAGGAAAAGGTAAAAGTAACTAACAGATCGTTCATCTGTTTGGGGGAAATATAAATACAGCTGTGGGTAGCTGGCTTTGTACACTACTCTGCCCTTTTCCCTAAATGTTTGAACCACTGGTTTGAGATTTGGAGGAAAAAACAAAACAGAGAGAGAGAGAGAGAGAGAGAGAGAGAGAGAGAGAGAGACTCTCAAACTGAGCTATCAGCAACATACAAAGCAAATTCCAGAATGTTAAGGACTTTCATTGTCTCTGAAGTCATTGTCACCACGTAATCCCCTCATTAAAGCTGAAGAAATGCTCGGATGGCAGCAAAATGAATGCAAGCCATTTGCAGTGATCTCCTGCTCACACCACCTCCAAAGGAAGGCAGGCACATTGCATAATCTGGTGGCGCCGCCCCTGACAGGCGCATGATTTATGCTCGGAGTCCGCAGGAGCACGGTGGCGGGAGTCAGATGCCCTCGGTGGGCCCGTGGGGTCGTGGGCTCCGGCCAGCCCCGGTGCAGCCTGGACACCGTGCGAGCTGGCCTCCCACTGCCCAGATCCCAACGCCTGCACGCGCCTTGACCTCATACCCAGCGCGTGGAACGTCAGATCCAGGTGGGCATGGTGGGTTCGCCGCACACTCCTCTCACACACAGATGCGGTGTGACGCACACGGGGCCCCAGCGAGGAGGTACAAGGACCGTCCCCGGGGACGGTCACCATGCAGGCGTGAATATTCTGCGGCTTGGGGACCCTTGCAAGTTCTGCAAACCTGCAGCCCAGGTAGGGGCAAGGAGAGTGAGGAGCCTCACTAACCCCTGGATCGATCGCAAGGATCGCGCTGTGGGATTAGGAGAAACGCACCTCGGCAGAAAAGCGGCACTCCCGTCAGTTCTGTTAATTATTTTCCAGATACAGGACACGCTCTCAGGACAACTGGTTCTGAGGGAGCCTCTGAATATCTGAGAGGGAGGTGAAAAGGGGTGGATAGAAGGACGAATCCCCAGCGGGCTGGATGGCTTCCAAATGGATCTTTACATTAGTTCTCCAGAATTCCTCCCCATGCCCCAAACAGTAACAACCTGGTAAAGATTGTGGTATTGGTTAAATAGGGTAGATAAACCTAATTACAGCTATTGATGTCAAATTACCACTATGCCGATCTCTAGCAGAAAGGATTAGCCCGCCCTTTGCTGGGAGCGGAAATGCACTTCACAGAGCTGCGGAGAACCAGCGATCCTGTTACTGCCCAAGCCCGGGATCCGGAAGGCACAGGGCTTGCTCGGGGCACCGGTGAGAGGAATAAGCACCGGACACCTACCTGGGAAGAGCAAGTCTTTCCGCCCCAACCCGGAGAAGGTCGGAACAGAGCTGCCGATGACAACTAGAGACACAGCCAGCCCCTTAATGAAGGAACGGCATTCAAAGACCTGCAAATTCCCAAGAAGCCTCTCCGCGAAGCAGGACTCCCGCGTTCCGCGGGGGAAGGCGGGCAGTGGGCTCTTTTGCAGCGCTCCACCTCAGAGAGAATTTCGTGACATGAACACAGCGGGATAGACTGTAAGTCACTCCGAACGCCTCCGGACTCAGCACTTCCCAGAGGAAAAACTCAAACAATTTGAAGTCATCACAAACCGCACCCAAATCCTTCTTCTAACTTCATTAAGGCCCGGTACTTAAAAATCATTCAGAGCAAGTGCTTTAATTAGAGGCTTGTGCAGTGACCGCAGGCACCCGGGCGGGGACGCACAGAGTCAAGGCAAGGTTCGGTGGGGCGGTAGCGGCCCTCACCCACGGAGAAGTGGGGGTGCAGAGAGCGGGTCCCCTTCTCCCAGGCTCGTGAGCTCCTGGCGGTAAGCCACTGTGCATGCAGAAAGCACAGAGACAGCAGGTTGGTCCTAGGGCCCTGGCGGTGCAAGCCCCGTTCTCCTTTTGGCTTTCTGGTTTCCTCTTCCTGTCCTCCTCCTCCTTCTCTGCCACCGGCCCCGCACACAGGCAGGGGAGCCGCAGATGACACGACTCTGAGGGACAGAACACAGTGGGGACACGGAGAGAGCCCAGAGAAGGAGCCCAAGGCTGGACCGACTCACTCTCCTGGTCAGCGCTCCAGACCACAAGGGAAGAAGCCTTGGGTTCCAAGCCACCCACAGCTTTCAACCCGAGGTGTTCAGACCCTGAAAGCGACAGCAGCAAGGCAGTTTCCAGGGACAACAGCGTCGCGAGATATTGCTGGTGAGTGAAGCCGGAAGTCCCCTCTTCCCTGAGGACTCTGATGCTTTCCGTCCTTGCTGGACCCGAATGAGTAAGGTAACAAGTGCAAAGAAATGGCAGGCGTCCTGGTGACACCCTGGACTAACTCAAAGTGACCATGCAGACACACGGCTGTTGGCTTCTGGTCCATGACAGAGTCTCCTGTCCCCTACCATTCGCCGAGGGGTCCCTGTGACCCTGGCCGCTCCTGCTGGCCCGCCTGTCACCTTCAGCTCTCTCTCACACCGGAGAGGATCAGGGGCTGGAGTCACACAGAGCTCTGCTGGGGGCCTCTGCCACCGACAATCAGAGAGAAAAGCACCGCGAAGACAGCCCAAGCCTGCTCTGGACCCAGCTTGGTCACTCTGAGGAGAAAAATCCCCAGGAAGATGATATTTGGGGTAAAGCAGATCTGATTTGTCTGTGGTATCACTGGGTAAGGTCCTGAATACGTGGGCATCAGGGGAAGAGTGGTAAGAGTAAGAACATCCCAGATTTACTGAGGACTTCCGTCTCTCAGACAGGGGGCCCGGCAATTTTAAAGTTTTTATTTCATTGCTTGGTGTTTTGAGACAGAGTCTCACTATGTAGTTCAGGCTGACCTCTTACTCATGGCAGTCCTCCTGCCTCAGCTTCCCGAGTGCTGGGATTACAAGCACACACCACCAGCTAAGCCCTTTAAATACATTATTTAATCTTTACAGCAAACTTGGTGGGACAGAAATTATTACTAATAATACCACTTACAGGTGGAGAAACCGAGGCTTACAAAACTCATTGGTAAATGGTGATTTAATGACTCTGGATTACTGGCAGATTTCACAATCTTAGTAACGTGTGTTACAGAACGCTGTTTCTAATGCCATTCTAACACCGTTCCAAACATACCGTCTCCGTTTTTCAAAGATATCAAAGCCATGGCTGTGTGGGACAGAATCCTTCTAGAATTCTGCATCATGAGAAGAAATGAACAGTCAGATCACCCCTTCTTCCTCCGTCTGCCTCAGCCTGGAGTTTCCTTCGGGAGCCCAACCCTGAAGGAAACTGAAAGTGAAAACAAAGATGGTATGGACCCTGCAGGGCTTCCTTTGGGTGAATGACCCCTGAGCTCTTCCACTCGCTGTGACTGATACAAGACGTTGGTGAGGGCCGGGCACAGGCCCAGGCTCCTGGCCCCTTTGCCGATTTCCCATGTGCTAAGGCCTCTGGTGTGCAGGCCCTGAATGAGGGTTCGGCTGACCCCAGATCCAGCTCCTCTGGGTTCCAGTGGAAATCGATGCCTTCACCAAGGCTGTTGGTTAGATTGTGGGACTGCAAGTTAAGTCAGGAAGGTGAGGGAGGAGAATTCCTAGCTTTCTCAGCTCAGGAACTTTCAAAGAGGCCAGTCCCTGAGTAGCATTAAAATAGAAATAGAATTACTTGTAAAAGCTGGGGGATTTTGTTCTTTCCTGCCTTCACAAAACTTTTGATAGATTTTTGTCTGCTGCAGCACATAACCAAATAGTTAAAGATTTGTGAGGTAACTGGGAGATTCTATGACATTTTTTAGGCACACAATGTTTGAATTGAATTCCTACACCTTCGACTTTGTCTCCATTAGGGAAGTGTTATTTTTCTGCCCTGTCCCCTCCCAATCCTAAAGAATGACTTCTGCAGGAGACCTCCAGAGACTCGCAATTGTGCAGAAATCCATTTTTCCGCAGACCTCAGATCTGGACCTGTGGACCGACGGCAAAGAATGAAAGGGCGCTGCCAGCCGACAAGGAAATCACCAGATAAAGACCCCGATGAATCTTGGGACAGACACCAGCCTGGCGGAGACCCCAGCACTAAACAGGAAGGGCTGCTGGGCAGACATATGAGTAGCTCTGTGCTTATCAAACCATTTCTAAGAGAGGGAAGAAATAGTCTCACAGAGACATCAAGAAACAGCAGCGAGCAAGGGTCTGTGTGGACATCGGGATGGGTTTCTGTCTGACACAGCCCGCTTCGCTGTCTCCACAGGGACGGTTCTGGGCCAGTGACGGCCCTGCCACCGAGGCCATCCCTGCAGCCAAGGTCTCCCAGCTCCCGAGCAGAAGCGAGAGCCACAGCCTCCAGCTGCGGTAACATCAGCCCTCTTGCTCTCTGACTGCCAAAAGGAGGTGGAAGATGTCAGCACAACAACATGTCCACAGATGTCGGGGCTCTGGCTTCCGCGTTTACGCGACGTGATTGTGACTGATACCAGTGGCTGCAGACAGGTCTGCGTCTTCTTATTTACATTCACTGTCTCATCAAATGTCTACGGTGAAGTTAGTGAAAAGCAATGTCATTCCTCACGGTTTCTTTTTCCGTTTTAACACTGATTGCTATATTATTATAGCGGTCAATATGAATTCAATAAAAACTGACTTTCAAAATACAGTTCAGCCATGAGCATGCACCTGTAAAGGATGATATGCTTATAATTTTTATATAATAATGTGCTCAGATCTACTACTCAGGAGAACATTATTCCTGTACCTGTTATAAAACCACAATCTAAAATTGTACCAAAGAAGGCTTCATGAAAAGGAAAGACGGAAAAGTTTCACTGACCATCTGCTATGTGACCATCATTGTGTTAAATGGCATGAAGGACACAAATAAGATACAGTCTGTTTTCAAGTTGTTCATGCTTTGCTCCGTGATTCGTATTGAGAACAAAATACTAAAAATGAATAATACTACGTACTGTTTTCTCACAGGTACTGCACCTGACGTCACATATAATACCCCACTTAAGCCTCGGATCTTGTGCCGTGGGTATACAATGTGATGAAAAGTACGATTACTAATATTAATGTTATTACACCACTCCCTGACAACTGCCTGACACCACTGCCTGACACCGCAGGGTGTTATACCCAGAACGTGCAGAACCACTTCATTTTAAAAATCATTACAGCGAGAGGCACGAGGTACGAATCCTCCCAGCCTTGCCCCTCGCTCCTGACGTCCCCCTTCTTGCCTCTCCCTGCAGCCGCTCTGCAGTCTCCTTCTGAGTGTGTGTAGTGGCGCTGTTGTGGCTGCCTCCGTGTCCTGAACCAATTCTCAGGGCCATTGTGACTTTGGGGACACGCCGGAAGTCAGGCAGTGCCAGGCCTGGACAGGACGATGGGGACCCCTCCGTGGCTCGACAGTCTGCCTTCCTCTCGGGTGGAGACATCAGGCTCTGATCTTGAGAAAACACTCCGGAAAGAGGCGTCCAGAGCCGCTTTGGGAAGTGGCGCGGACGGCGGGATCAGTGTTTGTGGGGCTGGACAGCCGTGCACCTTTCACTGTAGTATGAATATTTAAACAGCCACCGTTGGCCTCGGATGATTATCACTGCATTTCACGGGCCCGGCTCGGCGAGGTAAATGACCTGCTCGAGACAACACAGCCAGCGCAGAGAGCTGTGCAGTGGGTGCACGCGGCCTGGGGGGTGGCCCCGCGGAGCCGTCTCATTTAAACGAAGTTAAATAAGGTGAACTTAGTTCCTGGCTGTGTGAGACTCATTTCAAGGGCTCAGGGGCGTCACACATGCATCTGTCCCTAGGGCCCTGGCTGCTGGTCTATACATCTCCTTCCTGCGCAGGGAAACGTGCAGTCGTGTGCACAGCTGGGTGAAGCAGGAAAGAGGCCCGGGTGGTCAGACCTGTGCAGCGCGGAAAGATCGCAAACTGCAAAGGCAGCACTCGCTCAACACGGCCACCTTTTTCCTTTCCTTTCTTTCTTCTCTTCTTATTTTCCTTTCTTTTTTCTTTTCCTTCCCACCTTCCTTCCTTTCTTCTTTCTCTCTCTTCCTTCTTTCTTTCCTTCTTTCTACCAGAAGGTGGGTCTCACTCTGTTGCCCAGACTGATCAAGCACTCATGAGCTCAAGGGATCCTCCTGCCTCAGCCTCCCAGCTACCTGGAACTAAAGACATGTGCCACCAGGCCCAGCTTCACCATTCTAGCTTTTAATCTCTAGTGCCACTCTAGAGTCAGTGGTACGAAGCCAGCCCTCAATATATACTTGTTGAATGGGTGAATGAAGGGTAGTTGAAGAGAAGGAGATGAACTGACACCTATGCAATACTTGGATTGCCAGGAAAATGGAAAACAGCTCTTGGGGAAATCATCTCACCCTACCTCCAGGCCATACGGAGACTGGAGTACATTTCCATCCAGGAGGCGGAGGACAGAAATATTTATACCGGCCAACCCATGAGGCAAGAATTCAGTTTTCTTCCAAAATATTTCCAAAGTATGCCTGAGTTGATAATAGGCTAAGACTGGCTAAGGTCAGAGTCATTGCCATTTAATTGGCTTCAAGTATACGAATGATTATGATAACTTTGATGCCCACGAGGGTTAATAGGCACAGAGATAAATGTCTGGGGAGCACAGGGGCCATGGGCATGGGCCAGCAGGGCAAGAGGAAGAAGCCCATAAAGCCTGGAACCTCCAAGCGGGGACTCAGAGGTGGGAAGACTCTGGCTCTAGAGGAAACTGCGGAACCAAACAGTGGCATTCTGCACCGAAACGCAGAAACAGGAGAATGGCGCATGCGCTCCAAGACCTCCGCTGGTGAATGTGAGCCGACAACCCAGGGAGACGCCATTAAACGAGGGCTCAGGTGGCCTTAGGGGAAAACTTGTTACTATGAGGATGGGGCGCAGGCGAAAGACTTGGCTTCCTAGGGGTGACTGGCTCGAGACCAGATCTAGTGAAATCATGTGTTACGTTAAGCTGGGAAATGTTTCCTACCCCAGTTTTACACATTCTAGTTCTCACATTCCCCACCCCTCCCCAAGTTAGCTAAAAGCCCTGGTAAGAAAGGGTCCAGGCACGGCGGTGAGGACTGAGCAGCCCGTGTAGAAAGGACTTAGCAGATGAAACTGTAACGCTTGAGAGGAAACGGAGAAGAAGAGGCTGTGATCTCAATGTGATCTTCAGAGAAACAGACAAAGAGAGGGCTTTGCCACGGGTCCCTTCCGTCTCACGGTCATCTGTGGAACAAGAGGCTGTAAGAGGCTCTTCCTCCCGGGGAACTTACAATGCTGCCTCAGAAACCCCAAGGGCCGGGTAAGGGTGCGTGAGGCCAGGCCACTGACTTGGGATGTGTGACTTGCACTGATGTCTCCTTTACCACCCAGAGGAGGAGGAGAAAGAGGAGGAGGAGGAGGAGGGCGGCGTGAATGGCTTCCTGCTGCGGACGGAGCCCAAGCCCTTCACACCTGAGAGGCCCTCCTGGGCTGAGCGGGTGACGCTGAGGAGGACTGGCAGGTCCCTGAGATTTGCCGTGGCTGCCACGGAGCTGGCCTGGCTTTCGCACAGCACAATCTGCCATTCGGTCCAGCCCGCTTGGCCAGGAAGGCCAAAGATGGGCTCCCACCATGCCATCAGGCCCGGGGAATTTGGCCAGCGCCTGGCTCTCAGGCTGCTGCCAGCTAATTGGCTTTGGGGAAGCCGCTGACCTACTCTCCCGGAGTGCTCTGTAGACCTGGAACCCAGCCTGTCTCTCATCACTGACCAACCTCGGCCCGGCCAGCTGGCTGGCTATTTCGCAGACAGCTTGCCTTGGGGGAGCGGCTGGGTGGCTCCTCTACTCACAAGGCGAAGAGGGACAGGGACAGAGGGGCTTCAGAGCCTTCGCCACGTCTAAGGCTTTCTGTGGATGGAGGAGAAAATGCCAGGGCCTAACCAGAAAGCTGACAAGGCCGGGGACCTAGAAGAAGAACCACCTGGAGGGCTTCTGCAAGCAGGCTTTATTCCACGGAGTGCCAGCTCCCTCTGCCCTGAATCTCAGCACAGTGTCTTAGTCTAGAGGCCTCAGGGACACATATGCACGTCTTGGTGACAACAGACAGAAATCGCTGTCCGGGCTTGGTGGGAGGACACTGCCCACATGGTCCGCACGGAGCCACCGAAGGCCAAAGCTAGGGGCTCAATCCGCGGGGGCCCTGTGCAGTGCAAAGAAGAGTGAAAACTGGAGATGTCAGAGATGCCAGCTTCCTGCTTCAGGTTCACAAACAGGGATGATGAGAGCCACGATCGAATAAATGGTTAACTTTTGATAGCAGTGTAATTAAAGCCGGAGGGAAGGGGCGTGAAAAGCTGCTTCTGGTCGTTGTAGGCTTTCTGCCCCTGGGACACGGTCGCAGAGAGGGAGGAGGGACCTGGCTGAAAGAGTCTCAATGCTGCATCAATAAATGGGATCTCATCCTATTATAAAGCTTCTGCAGCACAAGAGAAGCCACCAACAGAGCTAAGAGACAACTTACAACGTGGGAAAAAAATTTTATCAGCTGTTCCTCAGACAAAGGACTACTATCTAGAATCTATAAAGAACTAAAGAGAATCAGATTCATCAAATACAAAGACCCAATTCAAAAATGGGCATCTGAAATGAACAGACACTTCTCAGACAAGTAAAAGCAGCAAATAAACATATGAAAAAATGTTCATCATCACTGGGCATTCGAGAGATGCAGATGAAAACAACATGGA
Source organism: Fukomys damarensis (assembly GCF_012274545.1). Taxonomy (NCBI): domain Eukaryota; kingdom Metazoa; phylum Chordata; class Mammalia; order Rodentia; family Bathyergidae; genus Fukomys; species Fukomys damarensis. The sequence continues at coordinate 5,247,258 of NW_022900923.1, read as the reverse complement.
GATTCCACCTCACCCCAGAAAGAATGGCTGCTATCAAGAAATAAATAACAAATGCTGGTGGGAAAGAGGAACCCTTCTCCATTGCTGGTGGGAGTGCAGACTGGTGCAACCACTGTGGAAATCAATATGGAGATACCTCAAAGAGCTAGGATTAGAGGTCCCATTTGACCCAGCTAGCCCTCTGCTGGGTAGCTTACCAAAATAATTAAAAGAATCATATCACAGTGATATATGCACACCCATGTTTATAGCTGCACAGTTTGTAATAGCTAAAACTTGGAAACAGCCCAAATGCCCATCAATTGGAGATTGGATAAAGGAGATTTTTTTTTAATAAAATGGAATACTACTCAGCCATAAAGAATGAGAAACTAATGACATTTATAGCTAAATGAATGCACGTTGAGGCTATGCTCTTAAGTAAAATAAATAGGGCACACGTGTAAATGCCAAAGTTTCTAGTGTGAAAAACTAAAAGTGTAAATAAGATTCAAATGGTATAACTGATGATATGAAATAGGAAGAAAATGGCTAAAGGTGTAGGGAAAGTGGGAAGGGTAGGGGAAAGGAAATAAGGGGAAAGCAAAAACATGAAAAAAGGAAAACAAGGTAACAAAGTCTTTGTAAATAGGGGAGGATGGAGGGGTGAAGGGAGGCCATGAGGATGGGAAGCAATAGGAACCAAGATGGATCACGTAAAGGTACAGGATCCCAGTGGTGAAGGTGACTGTGCTGTAGACCGGAAATGTACCAATAAGCTCGATGGGGAAAACACAAGAGTCTCGGTGCTACAAGTGGTGCGCGTTTTGGGACCAGGGCCCCGCGTCCCAGACAACTGCGACTGTAAAAGCATGCCATAAGTACACAGTACACACAATTCATATATATTTTAGGTATATTAAGTTGACATGTGTTTCTACATGTGCCAACTCCCCGTAGACAATATAATCATTATATAATTTAAAACTGTACTAATGAAAAATACAAACTGAAAACAATTACAATGGAGTAGAAAAATATAAGCAGTAAAGCAAAACATAACATAATTCATAAGTGTATTTACATTGTAACTGTATAATAGCACATATAAATATATAAGATTGTTTCAGGACGCCAGGAGCATGAGAAACTGATGATCTCCTAACTAAGACCCATGGTATAAGACCATGAAATGCAGAATCATGAAAACATTCATAGTTTAATTTCCCCCATTTACCAAATGGATAAAACAAGACTGTTCCGGTGGCCACATGGCCATGTTCTCAAAACCACTGAGGCAGGTGGTTCTCAAGTCCATGAGTGGAGACCACTCCTTTGGACAGGAACGTGGCCCCTAAGTTTGCTTCCTACAAATACCCAGGGAAGTCAACTTTGCCACAAGGAAACGTTTCCTCTCTGCTCTGATTTAAATTTAATAAAGTGCCATGCGCTGTTGGACAAGGACACAGACCCCTGGGGCAGGACCCGCAGGAAGTGAACAAGGACTGCGACGAACGTTTACTCCCCTGGTCTACCGCAACTGGGCTTTGGCACCGTCTGCTGCCCAGGGGCTTCGGTGGAACAGCCTCACCTAGCATGCCAGGGCCTGGGCTGCAGCCTCAGCACCGCGCCCCCGCCAAAGAAAAGAAAAGAATAGAAAAAGTTATTCTGAAGTTTATGTTGGGATCCGAAGAATCTCCGAGTCGGGTGTCAAGAGAAAGGGCCTCCAGCCCCATCCCGAGCCACACTTGAGCTCGCTCCCCGCATGTCTCTCCCAGCCGGGGAACCCGAGGCCTCCAACACAGCACAAGCCCTCTTGCACATTAAGAGGCGAACTCAGAGCACACGGCTGAGTTTCCAGTCAAAGGGAAAGGGCGGAGCTGGAGCAGTCCCACAGGGGCGCGCTCTGCGCACCCATAGGCCCGGGGCCCTCCACGCCGAACACAGAGGCGGTCCCTACAGCTCGCTAAGCAGCCCTGTATGAGGCAATTGCAGAGGATGGGCGAGGGATCCGGGTGCCTGCTACAGACCTGTCTCCTCCTACCCTGGGCAAAGCCACCGAGGACCAAAATCTTCCTTAGTGGGTTCCCTGTAGGGCTTCACACACTCACACACACACACACATCTCTCTCCTCCCTCTCTGTCTCCCTGTCTTCTCTCTCCCTCTCTCTCTCTCCCTCTCTCTTCCTCTCGTAGTGCATGGCCGACTCCCTCATGCATATTAAGCTCTCAGGGATACCTTATTAGCCTTACCTTCAAAATCTTGGCCATTCCCTGCGGACAGACACTTGCAGTTCTGTACCAACAAAATAAGAAGAAGTCGCCATCTGCTAAGGCAGCGTCTGTCCACGGAATGACTTTCTGCGGCACCTTAAATACATTCCCAAGTGGCCAAATGTCAAGGCACAGCTCACAAAATATGCTCCTTGCTATCGCTCATATTATAACTTGGAGTTTTGTTTAATTCCCTGCATTAATGAGGGAACTTCTCCGGATAGTATTACAACAGAGTGCAAGAAATACCAGTGGGGTCAAGGCAGTTCTATTAGCTGTCATCTAGCGCAGAAATATTTCCCTTGAATACCATTAGCGCTCTCTCCTTTTCTTTGTTCTGCTTTTTGAAGGCAGTAGGAACCCAAATCTCCCTATCTGTAATTTCTGTTTTTGACTCAGTAGCATCACCATATTAGACTTGAGAAGGGGAGAAAATCACCTTGGCGATGCCTTCTTCAGAGGTTTTTACAAAAGCGATTTTGTCAGTGTAAATCACAGAGCAGGCTGTTTAAATAAGCACAAACAAATCTACTCATTCCTAATGACCTGAGTAGCTTCAGGTTTTGTTTTTGTTTTTGTGTGTGTGTGACCCTACCTAGAAAAAGCTACTGCATTTAAATAGCCATTTTATTAAAGTGGGAAATCTGAAGCAGAAGGGTAATTAGAGAAGTAACTTGCTCTTCTCCACTCCCGCTGATAGGGGAAAGCCCAGAACCCCCGAGTTCTCTCTGCTGTCTATAAATCAAGACTCAGGCTGGGCTGCTGCACAAGAGCTCAGGGATTGTTTTTCTCTTTGCTGGGGACTCAGGACAACTGGCTGGAGAACAGTGGTGGAAGCTGAATGAATAACCTATAATCTGTGGTGCCTCTCTCTCCCTCTCTCTCTCTCTCTCTGTCTCTCTCTCTCTCTCACACACACACACACACACACACACACACACACACACACACACACACACAGAGCCTTCTCAAAAAGACTGGAAATGACTACAGTGAATTCTCAGAGTACACAGGGCCTCTACACTAAGAATTCCCTAACAGTGGAAGAAGGCGAGCGACCTCTCCCTGCGTTTCCCCCTATTTCTTCTACTCTGAAACCTTAGCTCATCCCTATCAATCCCCAAGTCTGAGAAAAGTTGAACACCTTCTGTTGCACTCGTGACTCTCTGGGGCCGACCTTTGCGGAGCCAAAGGGTTTTTTCGATTGGCACAGACGAGCCTCAGAGACAGTGCTAGCCCAGCAGCCTGGTGCACAGCTGTGACCTCAGCTACCCAGGAGGCTGAGGCAGGAGGATCACAACTTCAAGGCCAGCTTGAGCAATTCAGGAAGACCCTGTCTTAAAATAAAATGTTGAAAATGGCCTGGGGGTGTAGTTCAAGGGTGAAGTGTTTGCCTGGCATGTGTGAGGCCCTGGGTTCCACCCCTGGTACCTCAAAACAAACAAATGAAAACACACCAAGTCAGCGTCTTGCTCCTGCCGTGCTGAGCTCCCAGCTTCCACTCAGTGTCCCAGGGACACCTCTGCCTTCCAAGCCACCGCATCTGCCCCTCCCCCGGCCCCTCAGCCTCCCCTGTCCTCAGACTGGCGCCCAGAGCCACTCGCTCCGGCGACACAGGGACCAGGCAGGCACCAGAGCTGAACCCTGGGTTCCTCTCCTTGCCTAATGAGAAGCCAACAGCCAGGGTCCCATTTCCATCATGAGTGGAGTTTTTTCTTTCTCTTTGGTTTTTTGAGGCAAGGTCTCGCTGTACAGTTCAGGCTGGCCTCGAACTTGCTTCGATCCTCCTGACTCAGCCTCCCAAGTGCTGGGGTGACAGGTGCGCCCTACGATGCCTGGCGTGAGTGGAGTTTTAACGGGACAGTGAAACCCTCTACCTTTCTATGATGAGCAGCGACTTATTCCATTGCTCATTTTCAGCTTCCACTTTTAGTTTGTCCAGAACGAGAGGGCTCACAAATCCACACTGCTGCCTCACTGCTTTCCTGGAGACTCTGTGCTCCTATATTTAGACCCTTAAAGTGTGAAAAATGCCAGGCGTGGTGGCATGCACGCTCCTATATAACCTCAGCACGCAGGAGGCAGAGGCAGGAGGATCACTGTGCGTTTGAGGCCAGCCTGGGCTACATAGTGAGACCCTGTCTTAAAAAAAAAACAAACTCAAAATTGATCACCCCTGTAACAGCCACATACTTTAAAGAGGTCAAATCAAATAAGAAATCAATAAAATCAAATAGAGGTGTCAGTAAAATCCACCATTATGTTATTCATTTGAATGGCACATTTTCCCCAGAGGAAGTATTTAGGAGGCATTTAAAATTATATATAAGCATGTGCTTCTCTGTTGTCAGTACTTTTCCTTTTTAAAAAGTAACGATACTTCGGCTGGCCACAACCCTGGCCATCTGTGATGCAATTTTAGAAGCCCACGGGACTAAAACTATATAAACTGTACTTGAGTATGTAGACCAAAGACAGTAGGAAGTGTGGAGAAATACAGGAGGAAAGTTTTCCACACACAGGCAGAATATATAATCAATACTTCACTCCCAAAGTATACAAATGCCTATTAATTGCTCTACGGTTCCACTGCTCACTTCTGTCGACTTTGATAAAAATCACCTAGTTCTTTTTCGTACCGGGGATCGAACTCGGGTCCTTGCGCTTGCAAGGCAGGCCACCGAACCACTGAGCTAAATCCCCAGCCAAACCTAGTTCTTGATCTTCTAGAAAAGTGAAAAGGACTCAAAGAATGGTCAGCTCAAATAAAATGCCAGACTCGGTGTGATGGCAAACACTTGTCTCCCCAGCGCTCTGGCAGGGACAGAAGCAGGCAGATCTCAAGTTCAAACCCAACCCGGGCAACTTATCAACTTAACAAGACGCTATCTTCATTGACTGGTAGATCAATCATCAGCCCACCCATCAATGGCTGGAGATGCCACTCATTGTGAAGGCCCTGCGTTTAATCCCTGATCCGCAAAACAGTAAATAATTCGCCAAATAGCGCAATTCCCTCTCCATGCCCATTGAACTACAGCCGGCACTGCAGGTCCGGCCCAAAGCTCCACAGGTCCCCTCCTTCGGGGTCCCTCAGGCCACACACTGATTGGCACCAGGTTAAAATAAAACCTGTACCGTTTCAGGTCTGCTCTGCGGAAATGGAGACTTGGGGTCAAATGGACTCGCTCAAAACCTCAGCGCTAAGTAGCGGAAAAATGAGAATTAAAAGCTAAAAGGAAGCATCCTGTTTTCTCAGGCAGAAGCAGCTCGCTCTGCATGCACGGAGATTGACTAAGACTCACTTCAGTTCTAGGGGTGTTTCTGGGGCTCCCCTCGTCCTCCTCCCCATTTCGGAACAGAGGAGTAAGCGGTCACCCTCTATGCAGCTAAAGCATTCTTCCCCGCAGTGTGAGAGGAAACCTCTACTTGGGCCATAGACCCTCTTCCCCTTCTGTGTGGTTGTTTCTCAACATCTGCCTTCAGGTCAGGATCAAAAACCCACTTTTCTTATGAGATTTCTGAAAAAATTCCTCCCTTACTGATGCGCATCTTGAATACCCTCTGAAAGGGGCTGGGGATCTAGCCCAGTGGCTCTCGGGAAAGCTCCTGCAGGGTCAGAGCCCTCGCTGAAGGGTGACACAGGTGGCGCGAGCTCGCGTCAGGTGATCCGGCAGGTCACGTGGTGTGGGGTGCACGTGACACTCAGACTCCACCCCCCCCAGTGTGCATGCACCCGGGAACCTTGGTCTCCCCGAACTCCCAGGCTAAGGAGGAGTGAGTGATGTATGCCTCGTCCAGGTAGGGAGATGACCTAGGGACAGGGCTTGAAGCCTGGTCCATCTGACCCTGAAATGTGACTGTGGCTACCGTGGACCCAGCCCTTCCACGGCTGCCACGCACGCAATCTGAGTAAGGGGCTCTGTATCTGTGTGTTTACTGGCAGCCGAGGATGGACCCAAGCCCTCATGCATCCTGAGCAAGCACTGCAGCAATGAGCAGTACCCTGGCCCCTGCAGAATCTCATGCCATTCACACTTAACTTGCAAATCCTATCACTGATATCTGTCTCTGTCTCTCTATTTTTGAGATAGAGTCTCGAACTGTATTCCAGGCTGGCCTTGAACTCACTTCACTCTGTAGCCCAGGCTGGCCTTGAACTCGCAGTGATCCTCCTGCCTCGGCCTGCCCAGTGCTGGGAGTACAGGTATTGCCACCACGCCTAGCTGATGGGATCATTTTCTGGGTCACAGGGCTGAGCGACAGTTTGGTTAAAGAGAGTAACCAGTGCCCTTCCTTGTCTGAACTGTGCTGTCTCCTCACCCTGCCTCTGCAGGGAGTCTGGCTTGCCAGGGAATGCACGCCTGTGTGTAAATGTATGTCTTTCACTCACCTGCAAATGTGAGAGGAAAACACGAGTGCCATAGGGAACACCACTGTGCCAGTAAATATCAGAACGTCCTTCAGTGCTGTGACCAGTGAGTTCTACACCTACGTAAAATAATTATTGCTTTCATAAAACGTCTCTGTTTGCTACTGACAGAGAGAAAACTGAACCAGGATGTCCAACCACAGCCTTTAAATAACCAAGGAGAGGGGTCAAAATAAAAATAAATCTAGGGCAGATTTATAGGTGCACCTTGATGAGTTCATGTTTTTTCTTTCAAATAAGCAACACCTGGAGAAACTGGAAGGGGTGTTGGGAGCAGATACACTGTCACAGATGGATTTCTCCGCGGTGCAGTATGGAACCACGCGGGGCAGACACAGAGACCAGGGCATCTGTGGGTGCTGAGCTCTGAACCTCCAGCCTCTGGACAAATTACTGTTTGCTCACCTGCACCTCTCAGGTCTATCGTAGATTAGCATCTTGTCGTTTTGCCCAGCACACATTCTTTGTTGGGTCTTTTTCTTTTTCCTTCCCCTGGAAACTATTTTTGTATCGGTAAAATAGGGAAGAAGCGTACTTCGTTCAGATATGATCCCTGTGCGGGCCAACGAGAAGGCCTAATTTATAAGAGTGCAGTTCTGCACAGACGGATACAATTGGAATACGCTGCCACCAACCACACAAGTATTCTCAGTGCGCTGTGCCTCGGTTACTCCAAAACCAGTCAGTATAACTAACGGTCACTACTTCTCAAGCAACAAAGGTCTCCGCTTTTCCATAAACCACTGTTTTAATGAAATCTTCTTCATCCCCCGGGCAGCGCTTTATCTGGGGCGGACTTGGCGCGGAGCTGAATCAAAATACCCGTTCGAGGGGAGAAGGGTTCCCATCAAAGCTGCTGAAATCTGATTTCATTTCAGATTCTTGAGCTAATGTGGTTCTTTGTTTAAATAGATTTTTGCCTGTCAATTTCCAGCCCCGCTGTTCCATCCGCCTGTATGGACCGCTGCGGTCAACACGGGGGTTGTAGCAGCAAATTTTATTATGGACCGGTAATTGAACCGAACAGGTTTACATTTGAATAGATTTACTGCGTCCCGATATCTGACATCCTGCCCGGGGCCGAAATCCCTGTGCATCCATAAAGGCCCATTTAAGATGGTATCATTCTCTCCAGCCTCCGAGAGCCAGGCTGGAGCCAAGGAGATGGCCACACGTAATCGTGCATTTGTATGCAGGGCAAAATCAATATTGCAATGCATTTCTTAGGTACAAAAGCAAAGAAAATATTCCTTATTTACTCAAAAACAGCTCATCTTTTCTATCTGGAGGAGCGAGGAGGGGGGGTCACAGAACAGATGTTGTGCCATCCAAGTGGACCGAAGGCAGTAAAGACAAATAAACTAGCACTTGAGAATATCAGAAACAGCAGTGATTGCCTCGGAGACACGGCTGGGTAAGCAAGACCAGAGAGGTAGGAACTGCCCACGAACGCTGCCCTTTACTCAGACCCAGGTGCTCAAACCCAGACCTCCCTCTCTCCCTCCATTCTCACCGCCCTTTAGTTTACTCCTGTTAGAAACCACCACGGTAAGCCTGGAATCCCAGCACTCGGGAGGCAGAGGCAGGAGGATCACTGTGAGTTCGAAGCCAGCCTGGGCTACATAGTGAGTTCCCGGGCAGCCTGCGCTCCTGAACTCATAGTGAGACCCTGTTCACAATGGGAAAAGCTATTCAGCGGAAATGTTTTCTTTTTCCTCCTCCCTAAACCCAGAAAGACAATCAGTTCAGCAAATGACACCCAGGGAATCAAAGTGATCTGAACTCCCATTGCCTTACAAATGGAGGATCTCCGGGTGCTTTATTTTTTAGAAAATAAAGTCCACATCTAGGACACGCAAAATGTGTGCAATGACAGTTACTTTTAGCACACTTACAAACTGATTTGCTTTTTAAACTTTTCTCAACATTCAAGTTTGAAACCACTCTTTGTTAGGTTTCTGCGAATGTGCCTAGGTTTAGCCCAAATCACGGCCCAACCTCAGCAGCCACATAAACGTAAAGAAAATAAAAGTGGATCGGCCAACACGTGTCACACCCCGAATTACGCTGTTTATTTTGTCAGGTGGTCGGCACAGAGCCCACATTCTGAATGAGGTCTCCTTGGTTATTCTCCTACGGGATTGAAGCTGTGGCAAGGACAAAGCTTTTCACCGGACAAAGTAACCATTCACCATCACTGCAAGAAAAAGAACCCGTCTGCGTCACCTGGGTTGGGTGGGGTGGGTGAGGTTGCCCTTGTCAAAAATGGTCATTTTGGGGAGAGTGGTAGACATGTACAGGGGCTGGGGAAGGAATGGAAAAGGAGGGGCATGGAGGGATGGACAGGATCGAAATGTGCTGTAAGCACGTGCGAAAACATCCAACACTTTACCAACTTATGTGCGCTTACTACTGTGCATATATAAATCTGGGAAAGTGGTTCTTTCAGCGTTTTCACTGCCAAGACTGCTGGAGCCCAGAACAGTGCCTGTCTCATGAGAGGGCCTCAAATATTCAGCAAGGAGCCCGACGTGGCAGCACACCCCTGCTCCCTTCCATCTACCTGGGAGACTGAGGCAGGAGGATCTCTTGAGACAAGGAGTTTGTGGCCAGCCTGGGCAACAATAGTGAAATTCTAAGAAAAGAAAAAGGCCTAGGTTCCATCTATAGGATCCACAGCAAAAGAAATATTTAGCAAACAAAATATGAGTTTAAAACGTTAACTAAAAAATCCAGAGTGCCAAAGGCTATAGGGCAAAAGGTGTTTTTCCGCCTCTTTTTCATCTTTTCTTTATTTTGGTTTCTGTCGGTGTTGCAGGTGGAATCCAGGGCCTCACTGCCCTGTGTGCGCCCTGGCCCCAGCACAGCCCACAGCTGCACCGGGCCTTCCCCTGGCTCCCTGCCATGGACACATAAACCAACGATTTGTTTATTTTTTACTTGACTATGTCTCTTGGTCGTCTTTTCTTAATGTTAATTGTTAGGCTTTATGTTTGTTTGTTTGTGGCTCTTTTTCAAGGGAAGAACCAAACTGAAGGCATCGAGCTCTCAGAGGGTTGAGAGGGTTTCCTTTGCTCCTGCTCGGCACAGGAGAGCGGATAAACCTGGCATGAATTCCGTGCTCCAGACAAAAATCTGATCTACTTGCCCTCCTATGTCATGGCCACAGGGCAGCAAAATCTGGAGCAAGAAACTGGGTAAGATCAGGAGATCTGGCAATTTCACTGTCACCCACAGTCCTGTCCAACATGGTGAGCTCATCCAGGGTCTGCTTGGATTTAGAAGGCCAAAAGACATGCTCTCCAGTAACAACAAAATTTACAGATTTCTTACAAGGTAAATCCCAGGAACAAAACCTATCTCTTTGATGTCATAAAAGCTATACATTTAAATATTTCATTAACCTAATTTTCTTCCTTTATTTTATTTATTTATTATTATTATTATTATTTTTTTTTTTTTTGGTACTAGGGATTGAACCCAGGGCTTTCACACTACTATATTTCTGGTGAGCTCATCCAGGGTCTGCTTGGATTTAGAAGGCCAAAAGACATGCTCTCCAGTAACAACAAAATTTACAGATTTCTTACAAGGTAAATCCCAGGAACAAAACCTATCTCTTTGATGTCATAAAAGCTATACATTTAAATATTTCATTAACCTAATTTTCTTCCTTTATTTTATTTATTTATTATTATTATTATTATTTTTTTTTTTTTTGGTACTAGGGATTGAACCCAGGGCTTTCACACTGAACTATATTTCCAGACCTTTTTTTCATTTTTTATTTTGAGACAGGGTCTTCCTAAGCCCCTAAATTCCCCAGCCTGCACTCAAACTTGCAATCTTCCTGCCTCAGCCTCCCAGAAGCACGGGGATTACAGGCTTCTCTCAGGTTAATTTACCACATTTTCCTTTGTTTCTTCATAAAATTACATTTATCTTAAGCTCTGGTGACTTTTCGGGAGAAACAGAAGCCTCGGTACAAGCGTACAATGCACACCTCTGGGACACACATGCACAGGGACACAAAGAAGTCAAGAATGAGGTGGAGAGCCGCTGCCTCCAAGGAAAGAACATTTTTATCTCCACCTCAGATGCAACGGGCACCTCACGAGACACACTGAAATATACAAAGCCTCAGGACCTCTGAGAGGCATCCAGAGTCCTGTGTTCCAGTCCTGCCTCCCGGTTATGCCCTCCGCCAGTGGAGGCAACGTGTTTGCCATGGGATGCACAGCCCCATTCCTATTTTATGTTCGCCCTTTTCATCCCCAGTGCAGAGCAGCTCTAATATCACACCAGAAACTGTGGTGGAGAGAAGTCCAGAGACAGAATCAGCAAAGGACAAGGCACACGAGGGCAGTGACAGTGACAACGGTGACATGAGAGCTCTCTGAGCCTCGTGAGCAGGGGAAACGCAGGCAGACCGAGTCAGCAGTCCCGCCTTCATCTTGCTTCTCCTCCGCACTGCAGTGGGCCAGAGGGCAGGACCATCCGGTGCCCTGTGGGTCCTCCCGGGTGCCTGCTCCTTGATGTCAAGTGGCCCTGGCCCCTGTGCGGTTCCCAGCACCCCAGCCCCCAGGCCTGAGGCCGGGCCGGTGGACCTTACCTTCCTTGAGCATGCCCACTTTCAGGCACTTCATGAAGCGGCAGGCCTGGCAGGACTTGCGTCTGCGCTTCGTGATCTCACACTCGTTCGTGGCAGGGCAGCTGTATTCTATGTTACCTAGGACACGAAGTCAGAAGGAGAGAGGTGTTAGACTCTGGAGGCCAGGAAGTTGGTCTGTCCCCAGCGACACGCCTCCTGCCCCAGCGACACGCCATGCCTGCTACTGCCACTGGCTGGGCAGGGCGGTGCAGGCCTGTGGTCTCGGCACACCGGAGAGGCTGAGGCAGGAGGATCGCTGAGATTTTGAGGCCAGCTGGGCTATATAAGGCCAGCTTGAACTACACAGCAAGACCCTGTCTCAAAAAAAGAACAGAAGAAGAAGCCAAACTCTACTCTTGGGCTGTCACTCTGGGATTTTTCTTTTGGAGACTAAAGAATTTGTGCATGACCCTTACTGTCTTTCTGACACATAGAGTCATAAACCCCACAGTGCAAAACTATCAGTTTGCTGGGGGACCGCAAGGCCAGCTCTGACAGGACGGACGCAGAAATGGAGCTGTTGTAGCTGCGAGAATGACCCAAGCGGCAGTGCCGCCCCCTCCCGCTCGGTGGACGCGCGCTGACAGCTCGGCGGCCGTGGCGGCGACATCTGCGACTGACCCGCGTCCTTCATCCCACACAATCAAGACCCATGGAAATGTTATGAACCCTAAACCGCTAGGAATTTATGTCCCCTACATCGGTTATGGTGACACCTGCGCGCTTGAGATGCTAAGCACAGAACGGAAGAAGATTCGAACTCGGAATGAGCGCCCTGGGTGATGCAGCCCAGACGGTACCCGGTCCGTGCCAGGCCCCCGCGGCCCTGCAGCGCAGAGAAATCAGCGCAGAGGCTGCCCGGGCCGCAGCCAAGATGAGATATCCGGGATTCAATCACAGTTGGCGAACACGGATGTGTGTTGATTACGCTTCTAAAGACTGACGTCTCCTCATTAAATAGCGCATTCGTGGGGTGCAGGACAGAACCAACCCCAATTTCTCACCATTGCTAATTCCAGTGATGCCCAGCCCTCAGAAGAAATCAGCGCAGAGGCTGCCCGGGCCGCAGCCAAGATGAGATATCCGGGATTCAATCACAGTTGGCGAACACGGATGTGTGTTGATTACGCTTCTAAAGACTGACGTCTCCTCATTAAATAGCGCATTCGTGGGGTGCAGGACAGAACCAACCCCAATTTCTCACCATTGCTAATTCCAGTGATGCCCAGCCCTCAGAACTTCTGGGAACTGCTCGTACCGAGGTGTAAAACCTGGGCGTCAGCACTCAAGACCCGCCTGGGCACGCTGTTGCGCTAAATCATCACTATAACAGTATAAAGGCATTTATTTGCAAGAATAAAAGCAGCTACTTTTTTAACACGAGGTTAAATAAGAGTGCTGTCAGGTGTGTCAGTAGAATATTCACCATTACCTTCCTCAGAAATGTTAATGATGCCATACTCCTGGAAAAACCAGGATAAGGGAGCAGGAATCTGAACATTAAATGAAACTCTTTTTACTGCATTTTCTTCAACCATCCTTAGAAATTTATTTTGCCTCAGGAGTATTGCTAGTAATTTCCTAAGGGTTAGGGTTCCACTGCCCTATCCTTCCATTCTGTATGAGTGCTCTGTATTTCCAAAGAAACTGGAATCCAGGCGTGGGTACACACCTGTAAGACCAGCACTCAGAAGGCTGAGGCAGGAGGATCACCAAGGAGTTCAGGGCCAGCCTGGGGTACATAGCAAGTTCGAGGCCAGCCTGAACTGCAGAGCAAGACCTTGTCTCAAACTACTAAACATAACAACAATACGATAAAATAAAATGAAACCTAGGCCTTTGCCCTCTTAGGAATAACTGAATAATGAAGGCTTAGAAGAACCAGAAAAACAGTGCTCAGCAGCTTTGGCTCGGGAGCTGAGGGCAGGGACATGTTTAAAAGTGCTTTAAAGTGAATCCTCCAGAGAGCGGCTTTGCCGGGCTAGGCCTGCGTCCTCAGCACTTACGAAGGAGCCCAGATCCGGGGACAGGCTGGGGGCGGGGCCCTCAGTGACAGGAGGACCCCGCTGGTCCAGCACAGGACAGCGGAGCGCAGCACGGTCCGAGCACACAGGGTGCGCTGAAGGGCGCGCTTGGACTCTGCTGCAGAGACCAGCGAGGTGAGAAGGGGCAGGCGCACCGTGGGGTGGCACAGCCCCCCTGGGAGCTACAGGACCGCACGGCACCCCGCAGGCCTTTCTCTGCGACAGGAAGGGTCCAGGCTGCTCCCAAACCACACGCTTCACACGGAAACACAGGAGGGATAGATCGGCTTCGCGTGTCTTGCTCAGCACATCCGCAGTCTCCTCCCTGACTTACTCCAGGAGGAAAAGCTCCCTCTTCCGGCCTCCGCGGCTCATCCCCACCCAACCCAGGGACGCCTTTGACCCACGCCAGTGCACAGATTCTGCCCTCGGAACCTTCCCTGTTGCTTCTGTGCTCTGAGACCGTAAAAACAAAAAGACGGAATGAAAAGAAGCATTTGAGCCCCAAACGGTGCTGCTCGGAGCACCCAGACAACAGGACGGCCTGCGTGGCGTGGGTGTGGGACGGCGTTCTCAGGACGCACAGGAAGTCATCTGCGCACTTTTGTTTTAAATGTCCTAAAATGGAGAAAGAAAGAAAACTACTGTCCAGTGTTAAAGGTTTCTTCCATTCTGAAAGTGACCCGACTCTTCTTGTTTTCCTTTCCCTGTCCCTTTCTTTCTTGATTTAATGGTTGCTTGGTTGGTTTCTAAACAGTCTGGACAGTCTACAAAAACAGGAAACAATACATTAAGGTACCGCTGGGGCTCTATGATATGGATGAATAGTTTCTGGTGTACCTGTAACTTTTATGTTTCATTCCTTTATGTTTAGCTCGCTTTGCAGTACGCAGAGTTTGCCTTTCTTGTGTGGAGTCGGGGCACATACACAACACATCTTTAATCCTTCTCTCATCCCCTCCTCTCCTCTCCCTCCCATCTCTTGATCTCCTTCTTCTTTGAGAAAGATCCACCTCCCTATTTTCTATTGTCTTTTATTTATACTTTGGGCTTCTCATATAAGAGAAAACACATAATGTTTTAAGCTCTTGTGACTGATCTATTTCACTTAACACTGTGGTCTCAAGGTGCATCCGTTTTCCAATAGATGGCTGGAGTGTATCCTTCTTCACGGCAGAGTAGTACTTCATCGTGTATAAATACATCCTCTTTCCCCATTCATCTGTTGATGGACACGAAGGCTGCTTCCAGATTTAGCTCTGATGAACAGCAGTGCTGTCCACACAGCTGTGCATGGATCACTTTTAAAATGTCATAATTATCCCCATGCACATACGGCTTTTTTTTTTTTTTGAGAGAGAGCGAGAGAGAGAGAGAGAGAGAGAGAGAGAGAGAGAGAGAGAGAAACACACCCAAACTTATACTTCAAGTTAAGGAACATGAGAACACCAAATGTGCCCCCAAAGGTTTATGCCAAACTCTCTGATGCTTCCTCAGAACAGTCTTGAGGTCACTGTACAAACTAGAAAGCACCGATCACGCCTCCTTTTCACTCAGAAACTCTGCGCCCTCCTCACCATATCAAGAGTCCCCGAAGGGCCGGGGTCTGGCGTCTCGGGAGTGTTCGGAAAATCACCCAGCTCTCACAGAAGATCCCCAGGTCTTCCACTGCGTGGAACAGCAGCGAGGACCCCAGGACAGCTGCCTCTACCACAGGTCCCCACACGGCCTGCGACCGAGCCACCTGCTCTGGACCGATCCTGTCCTCTGCCACCTGAAACCAGGTGGGCCAGGCCGTTAGGAACAGGTGGTCCGGCCACGAGTGGGGAAGCGGAAGCAGGAGGATTCCATGTGCTAGACCAGGTGAGCTACACAGGGAGAGCTTGTCTCAAACAAAGAGAAAGAAAGATGTCTTGATATTTGACTCTAAAGTTTAGGAGGCTGAAGGGAATGGAATTAATATGAGAAAAGGAACAAATGGAAACAAGCCTTTGTAGATAGGGAGGGGTGGAGGGGCTGAAGGGAGGGCAGGAGAGTGGGGAAAAAACGAGAACCAAGATGGACTATGTAAAGGCGCAAATTTCCAATGATGAATGTCATTATATTATATACCTAAAATGTACCAATAAAATTAAATTAGGGCCGGGAATTTAGCTCAGTTGTTTCGCCGCCTGCCTTGCAAGCACAAGGACCCGAGTTCGATCCCCAGTACCAAAAAAAACCCAAAACAAAACAACAACAACAACAACAAACGCCAGGTGTGTGGTGGTGCACGGCTGTAATCCCAGCACTCCGGAGCCTGAGACAGGAGGATCGCTGTGAGTTCGAGACCAGCCTGGGTTACACAGTGAGTTCCAGGTCAGTCTCAACTACATAGTGAGACCCTGTCTCAAAAAGCAAACCAACCAACCAATCAAACAAACAAAAAATTAAATTAAAAAAAAAGGAAAACCAGAGAGAATTGAAAAAATAAAGTTTAGCAGGCTAACAGAGTAAAAGGAACACCACTCTGCCCTACATAAAGACAAACTCTAGGCATTCGTAGGTGAACGGATGCAATTCGATGTCATGATGTTTCGTGGCATAAGTCAGACGCATGAGCTCAAACACCAGTTTCTCTTATGCAAGAAACCCAAAGAAAGAATAAAACAGAAGTGAGATAAATACCAAACAGGGAGACGTTCCTATGGTTCCCCACAAATTCTGTTGTTTTAAAACTATTTCAATATATATGCTAATTGGTTTCACTGGTACGACTCATCGATTGAAAAGAAAGATTTATGTTATTATGTTTGTTTCTTTTTTGTAGGAATCTTTTCGGCTTATGTCTTGTACTATAAGTTGAAGACAAGAATGCACAGTATTACAATAACTACTGTTATTCTTCTATGATTTGATTATGAAATTTTATTTTTTCTTGAAAAAAAATTATTTTAAACACCATGAACGTTTAAAAAAAATAAAGGAAAAAGTCTCAGAAGTGTTGGTGGGGGCGGCGACTTCCTGCCCTGAGCGGCCAAGGCCAGGTGG
>NW_022900923.1:5215280-5230817 GCF_012274545.1 Fukomys damarensis | reverse complement strand
GGGGCCGGGGAGGGGCGGGGCGGGGCCTAGCAGAGACCCAAACCCGGAGGGTCCTAGCGGCCCACTGAACCTGTGCATCCAACAGCAGCCGGAGCAATGTCCTCACTGGGGGAATGAAGCGGCCAGGAGAAAACCCGCTGGGAATGAGGGCGGACAGCTGTGCTGTGACATTTTTCCAGTTGAAACAAGATGCATCTTGCCTCAGCTTCCCCCAAACTTGTAAACATGGCCATTCCTTAATTGTTTAGTTTTTCTTTTCTTTTTTTGAGATAAGGTCTCACTGTGTAGCCCAGGTTGACCTTGGACTTAGCCACCCTCCTGCCTCAGCCTCCCCAGTGCTGAGATTACAGGAGTGTTCTGCCGTGCCTGGCCCTTTAATCATTTGAATCCTCAAACTCTTGAGGAACACTACTAACTACTAACTCCTAACAAACACTATAATTGTTTATCTTGAGGAGAAGGGGAGAAAAATTCCAGTACACCGAGTGCATATCTCCGTTCTCGTGGTGGGGAAACGAATGACGGAGGAAAGGGGAGGGAGAAAAGGCAGAGAGGGAACAGCAGAGAACAAATCCCAGCTCTGCCATTTCACCACTGGTACGAACTTGAACTAATCATCGTAGCGCCAAGGGAGACAATCACATTTGCTTTATATATATATATAGCTATGTGAGAGTTATGCAAAATCAAGATACTAAGATCACATGACTTTTTGCTTCACCTTCAGAGAGAAATAATGAAGATTCCATAGTATATCTCGATTCAACCTAAATTTGGAATTTGGAAATATTATACAAACAACCCCAGCCAGGTGTGGGGGTGCAATCCTGGAATCTCAGCACACTGGGAGGCTAAAGCAAGAGGATTGCAAGTTCAAACCCAGTCTGGGCAATTTAGTGACTAAGACCTTCTTAAAAATAAATAAATCAATCAATAAAAAATAAGGTCTTGGGATGTAGCTCAGTGGGAAGACCCTGGATTCAGTCTTCAGTGCTAGTAAATAAATTAACCCACTCCATAATTAATAATAAAAACAGCCTGACTTGGTTACTTTTCTCATTGTTGAGGCAAAATTCCTAACCCTCAAAAGTTAAAGGAGGAAAGGTTCATTGGCTTACAGTTTGAGGAGGTATCAGTCCATAGTCAGCTGGCTCCAAGGTGGGGTGGCCGGCGGAGCAGAAATGGCCCATGGCAGGCACAAGGCAGCAAAGTAAGTCACAAACCACAAGTGACAAGCCAAGACCACAGCCCTTTCTGTGCCTTACTTCCTACTCAGCCCCCCACACTTAGGGTGGACAGCACTCACACCCTCGATCCTAGAACCACACTGCAAATCAATCCCAGCATCACACACCCTAGATCTAGCTGCCTCCAAAGAGCCCCTCCTCTGACACTCAAGGCTTTAAGGGACAACTAGACACCGCTGCAACTCAGCCTCCCACAGACCTATGCAAGGGTACAAAATGAGTGTGATGCTCATTCAGAGAAAATGAAAGAGAGGATCGCATCTCACCAGCAACTCCAGAGACTACACAGCGCAGAGCAGCAGAAGACTCAGTCGCCAAGCTGACCATGCTGCAAATTTCCAACACGCTGGCCTGGCCTCATGCAGACATCAGTGTCCCTGCCCGGTGTGGCCCAGGGGCCCAGATCCCAGCGGAGAAGGGAGCAGCCACAGAGCTCCTCCCCTTATCCCAGTCCCCTCCAGTTCCTGCCTCGCCTCTACTCCATGTGGCACCCACTTTGCGGGGGGCATCACCCCCTTCCACTAGTCCTTGGCCTGGGCTGCTGGTACCATTTGTCCCCTGCAGCTTATCCGGGACTCAGGAGAGCACTCGGGGCCCCATGGGGTCATACTCAGCCTTCGGGTGACCCTGAGTACCTCCAAAAGGGGTGACCAGAATGCACAGGGAACGCGGCAATGTGAAAAGGAAAATTGTTAAAGTAAAAACATGCCCATCAAACCCCCTCGAAAACTCCCCCTTGGGGCCAGGGATTTAGCTCATAAGCACAAGGTCCCGAGTTCAATCCCTGGTACCAAGAAAAAGAATCTTCTGCAGGCCCCCCCCCCCGGTCCTTGCTTGAACAGACTCATCCCGTTCTTGCTGCTTTCTGAAGCACTTCAGGAAATGCCCTTTCCGAGCGTCTTTGTGAGACGCCATCAACTCACAGTGACTGCTGCTGCCCAGACCCACCCTGTGGAAAAATCCGTGACGTTGTCCTCGTCCACCTCAGGCCCCGGATCTGATGTCCTGCGACGCCTGGCTCCTCCCCACAGTCAAAATAAATACAAAAGGAAAACGTTTTGCATGGATTTGGGACACTGAGACAGCTTCTACCGCCCCACTGAAGACGCTCACGAAAGAGGACTCCAGAGCTGCTTCAGAAAGGGGCAAGAACCAGGGGACAAGCGTGTCCACTGAGAGGGACTCCGAGGGACAGGAAGGCCATGCAGTAAACCTTCCTGAAAACTGATGGAAGCTTCCCTGTGTGGTGCAGTCCACCTCTTCCGAGTCCACTGGATCATCCCCTCCTGTCCCGACGGCACTTCCTTCCGGCAGACTTCTGCCCTCCCCGGGCCTGCCCAGGCAGAAGGCCGAGTCCACAGCCCAGGGAAGGGTCCATCATCGGCCAACTCAGCCCCGACTGACTCTGCCCTGCATCCTCCCATCTCAGCACTTAGCCTGCAATCGCTTATTAAAGAAGAAGATAAAACTGATCACCACCCACCCCCGACCCTGCGGTGGAAGTGGGCACAGGAGCACGGGACAGGAGAGCTCAAGGAGGTCCCAAATCCACAAACTCACCTCTCCACATGTTACCTCCACACCCAGGCCAGTGCTTCCAAGTGCACCCATGAAAACGTAGACATCAAACCAAAGAAAATAAAAATAAACAGCAAGAGGGCCGGCCTGGCTTCGATGAGCTGTGGACTCATGGGCCCGTGCCCTGCTGATGAGTGATTCACACAGAGTGGACAGGGAAGGCCCTCGCCTCAGTCACAAAGCTAACAAGTGCTGGAGCCGGGATTCGAACCCGGGCAGCTGGACCCAAAGCCTGGGACCTTCAGGATGCTCTCACCCTGCCCAACTGCAGTCTTTGGAAAGTCATCATGACTGTTGTTAAGAATAAAAATTCAAAAAGGAAGGGCTGGGGATTTAGCTCAGTGGTTCCGCCACCAGCCCTCACAAGGGCCCGAGTTTGATCCCCTGTACCAAGAAAAACCCAAAAGAACAAAAAGGAAGCCCTGATTTCTACAGGGCTCTTTGTGTGGCTGCTGTTGTTGTTGCTGCCAGTAAGGGGACACTGGTGCCCAGGAGGGGCGTGGGGGTGGCCTTGGCACTACCCGATGCTGCTGTTAGGCTCCTGGTGCCAGCAGCTGCGGGCAGGATAGGGTTGCTTTTGGAGAATGGAATCTTTCAACACCTCCGAAAGAAATCCCTGCCCTCCTCTCCCTACCCCTGCGGTGGGGGCCCGTGTAATTCCCCAGAAACCCAACAGACCCTGTCACCAAAGCAACAAGTGTTGGGCTGTACACAGTGCCTCTGGCGATCCTGGAATAATGCCGCCACTGTCCCTACTCGGAAAGCAAAGGTAATCCGGAATCGCCGGGACGTGTTCGCAACAGAAGGGATGCGGTGCGTGTGCAAAACACAGTCACGGTGGACACAGTGGGGAGGAGACCGCACAGGTCGCACAAGTTCTCCCGGGGAGCCCCGGCCGCCAGGACCTTACCTGAGCTCCCAACCCGCACGAGCCAGGCATACGGGCCGCCGGCCCGCTGAATCACACAGCAAAGCAAGAAGCTCACAAATGCTCCTGACAAAGGGAGGCCTGCGGACCCGGTCTCCGCAGAGGCAGCGGGGCCATCTCGGTGCCTGAGACAGGGACACGGGGCTGTGGGGTGCGGCTGGGGAGAGCCAGGGCCACACGCGGCTGGGCCTACACAGGAACCTGAGGCGTGCGGTGCTGCCGGCGACACCAGGTCACCATCTACCTTTAAAATCAAGTTAGATTGTGTAAAGGTATAAGCTCCCAATGACAAACACTATTGCATTGATACCTAAAATGTACCAATAAACTTAACAAAAAAATAATAATAAAATCAGGTTCAGCAAATAAAATCAATGCGGCTAATGCTGGGTATGGTGTCATCCCCCAGTCATCCCAGAACTCAGGAGGCTGAGGCAGGTGGGTCGCTGAGAATTCAAGGCCAGCCTGGGCTACACAGTGAGTTCCAGCCTGAGACCCTGTCTCAAAGAAATGGATAATAAAATAAAATTAATGCGGCTGAATCTCTCATCTGGAAATACAAAATGCTCCCAAATTAGAACTCGCTATGACGTCACAAATGGAACTGATCTCAGGCCACAGTCACGGACACAGACAGAACGGCTAGAAACATGACACAAAGTTCCTGTCAGCGCCAGGTGTGGTGGCCCTCACGGTAATCCCAGCTCTGTGGGAGGCTGAGGCAGGAGGATTGCGAGCTGGAGACCAGCTTAGGCAACTTAGCTCATGGCAAAGTTCCCCCCGGGTTCAATACCAGTATCGCAAAAATAAAATAAATTAAACAAACAAAATAAAATGGCAATCATGACAGCACCAGCTATGCTGAGCGAGGGATGCGGCTGCCCAGGGATTCTATCACCCGTACTGGTCACAGGACCAGGTGGCTGTGTCAGCAAAACCAGCCTGGCCCTGGCTCAGATCCCTGGGGGCCACCTAGAGCTCGTAGGGACAGTAGGACCTGTGTCCCACAGTTTAGGCAAGGAAACGAGGAAAGAAATCTTTATAAATGGCAACATCTGAACCGAGCAAATGGAAGAACATGGGCACAACAGTTCACACTGTTGCCAGCTACTCAGGAGGCTGAGACAGGAGGATCGCTGCAAGTTTGAGTCCAGCCTGGGCTACAGAGTGAGACCCTGTCTCAACAAAACAAAGCAAAACAAGACAGTCTGAAGGCTCTGGGGAGGTGAGGGCTTCCAGAAGCAAGTAGCTGGGAACTGGGAAGGCAGGGAGGTCAAGGACAGTTGCCGGGCGGGGATTCTCCTGAAGGTGGGTGTGAGCTATGCTTTCAGAGTCACAGAAAGGTGTGCTCAGAACTGGGCTGTAAATTTATTTGTTTCTTCACTTAAAAATGAGAATTCAAGCCTCCTCCGCCGTTGCTGTCTGGCCAATCAGTGGTCTCGACACACACACACACACACACACACACACACACAGCAAGGAGGAATCGAACCCGAGTCACACAGCACTGTGGCTGGGAAGTTTGTCCAGGGGAAGGAGCACCTTTCCTCAGCACCACAGGAGGAAGCCTCTCTCCTCCTGAAGTCCAGACTTATGGGCAAGGTGGCTGCCCCTGTGACCCCAGCTGCTTGGAGGCCGAGGCAGGAGCATCTTAAATCTGAGGCCAGCCCAGGCAACTCAGAGAGGCCCTGTCTCAAAACAAAAACGTTACAAACAGGGAGGGTGTAGCTCAGTAGGAGGATACTAAGCGGGGAGTCAAATTTCACTAGAAAAATCCAGCCTTAAAGGAGCAGGTGCTTCGAAAGATGTAGAATCTGCAAGGCAGCGTGGCGAGGGGCTCAGATACACTGGGGCTGTGCGGCTCAGGGCTGTCCATAAGCACCTGCTTCTCCGTGTGCGCCTCAAGCCCCGCGTCTACCAGAGTTAACACAACAAACCGGCAGTCTCAGCACTCAGGAGGCTGAGGCAGGAAGACCAAGACGAACCTCGGCCGCACAGGGAGACCCAGTCCTGATCAATCCATTGAGCACCAAAGGAATCACGTTAAGAGCAACCTGCCGTGGCAGGGAGGGTGAGAGCATGAAGTAATTGGGCGCTTAGGACCCTGTGAGTCTCTGGGCCAAAGAGATGGATTTCGGGTCCGACTGCAGACTCAGTCTTCACTGCTGGCACAAGGGCCGTGTGTGGGCCGGGGCTGGGATCTGCACCGGACCCATGCAAAGTAGCCATACCAGCAGCAGTAATAGTAGTAATGGGGGAGGAGGAGCAGGACAGGGAGGTGGCCCCTGGTAAACAGTGCAACCACTGAAGAAAACTGTACGACTATTCCTGAGTTACCATAGAGGGCAGCAGGCTACTTTCTTGCCTTTCCTTTCTTTCTTTTACATTTTATGTTGTTTTGATGTTTTTTGAGGCAAGGTCTCCTATGTAGTCCAGGCTGGCCTTGAACTCACTATGTAGCCCAGCTTGGCTTGAATTTGCAGAGATCCTCCTGCCTCAGACTTTCAAGGGCTGGATCACAAGCGTGTGTCACCATGCCCAGTAGCAATCTCGTTTGTTGAAGCCAAAAATCTGAAAGGGGGCTCTCAGCCTGGCTCACGGCAGCAGTACTTACTTGCCAGTGTCCAGGGACAGATGGAGGACACAGAAAAGGAGACATGCATGTAGCAGAACGTGACTCCATTCTTAAAATGCAATTCCGAGCCACGTGAGGCGCCTGGACCCCAGCAGGACCACAGCGAGTTCGAACCCAGCCGGGCTGCACTGTGCGTTCCAAGTAGCCTGAGCCGCAGAGCAGGACCCCGTCTCAAAAGCCCAGAAAGAAAAGAGCACAGGAAAGAAACCTGCCCGGTACCCGGCATGGACAACACCAACTCAGGCGGGCCTGATCTGAGGCAGCCGCCAGTCACAGCCCTGGCCCGTCTCGCAGGGGTCCGCAGAGCAGGACCCAGGCCCAGGGCGGCGGCGACACCGGGAGACCCTCGGCAGCGTGGAGCTCGCGCTCTTGCTCTCTGCCAGCGCCCTCCTCCCAGCTCTGCTGGGGAGACTGAGGACTCCGCGCCCAGCCCATCCTGGACCCCGGAATCCCACCACGGCAGCTCTCCTCAGGGACTAGTGCAGCTCACCAGGTAAGGGCACGAACGCCTTCACTGTCCCTGAGATGTGATCCGCGCTTATCAGGAAGACTGGAAAAGTGAATCACTGCCCTGGACTTCTCCACGTCAAGGGGAAAAAGCAATTCCGACCCAGGCTTCCGTAGGCTCCGGCCTCTCCTCACAACTGACTCGAGTGGTTTTCGCCTGTTCACACATTCACTTATTTAATAGCTGGGGGGCCTCCCAGGCCACCACCAACCAGCCGCAGCCTGGCCTAAGGCACGACTTTAGCAACTTTCTTTGTTGTTGTAATTGTTTTTTTGAAGGCAGGGTCTCACAGTGTCGTTCAGGCGGCCCCTGAACTGGGTACCTCAGCCCTGGACACTCTACATCCAAAGAGAGAGGTTCAGGACAATCCTGTGATCCCTGTACCTGGGCGGCTGAGGCAGGAGGATCTCAAGTTCAAGGTCAGACCGGACTACCTAGCAAGCTCAAGGCTGGTCCAGACCATGTATCAGGAAAGAGTTTTCTCCTTATTTGAGAGCTAGATCCAGCCTCTAACTAAATAGCTAATAAATTGAGTAAAACAAACAAAGCAAAATAAAAACGATCAACCTGATTTTCTGTAATTGAGGAATCCAACTTTTTAAAACCAGCAACCAATTGCTTTATTTTAATTTTAAATCTGTTTTTCACTGTTAGCCCCCACATACATACACACACCCGTGTGTGCACACAAATACACACTGTGAGCTGCAGGGCTGCACAGGCTGCTGATCTGTGAACATCAGAGACTAGAAAACTCTGATCCTCCTGGAAAAAGCAGAATGACCCTGAAAACTGAGTTAATGCACTAAAACAGCAACCTGGATAGAGCTGGGTTTCAGAGTAAATACACAACACGTACACACAGCTGCCTAGGAAATCCCTTCCCTCCACGGTAGAGCTGCCTACAAAAGGGGAGAGAGAGCAGTCAGCCTGTGACCAGTCCTGGACTTGTTTCTCTAAGACCCCAAGCTTTCGGTGCATCCCTGTCACTGCACCACACAGGAGGCTGAGGCAGGAGGATCGCCCTGGGGTCAAGAAGGTCAGCCTGAACTACATATCGAGACCTTGTCACAGAAAATTAAAATAAAACAAAACAAATAATACAAAACAGCAAAGTCACGTGGCACACAGACTCTAAAATATTCAACATCCTAAGCTATTTAGGGTCTTTGACTTGTTCACTACCTTGTTCTATACTAGAAAACATCAGCTGGCCTGTTGCTCCTTAAGAACCTAGGGAAAGCCGGGCGTGGTGGCGCACGCCTGTAATCCCAGTGCTCAGGAGGCTGAGGCAGGAGGATCCCTTGTGAGTTCAAGACCAGCCTGGGCTACATAGTGAGTTCCAGGTCAGTCTCAACTACATAGTGAGACCCTGTCTCAAAAAAAAAACAAAACAAAACAAAACAAAAACCCAAAAAAAGAACGTAGTGAAGATGATAATTTGACCAGTTCCTGGAAGTTAGGACACCCATTTTCCCCAGAAATGGTTCCATTAAAGTCAAAGCAGGGATCAAGCATTCTGCTTGAGGACAGCCACACCCCCACGGTCCTGACTTCTGTAAGGCAATGCTTTCTCCATCCCTGGCAATGCTAATACAATTCAAAAAATCAGACAAAATTAGCATCAAAGGCAAGAAAAAGTGGGGAAGCCAATTAAACTTACAACAAAAGCAAGTTCTGAGTTAAAATGAGGCACAGGCAACATTTCTTTTGGAAATATTATGTCTGTTTTTAATTTAATACTGCATTAAAACTGGCAATCACTGAGATTCATCAAGTCAATTTAGATATTTCCATATTATTTTGGATTTTAATTTTAGAACACATTAGAGTTTCAAAGCTGACATTTACTATAAATTGGGCTAATTATTTTCTCTAAACACTATTTAAGTAGACAATATTTTATGATTTCCTTCAGAAGGATCATACGGTATACAGAAGAACTCAATTTGCAAGTTCTTTTTTTTTTCCCCCTTTTCTGATGGAAATATTCTTTTCTAAAATGATATGGGCATGGTGAGCATGCCAGTAATCCCAGCATTGGGGAGGCTGAGTCAGGAGTATCTCTGTGACTTCCAGTCCAGCCTGGACAAGGAGAACCCTGGCCTTGGAAGATCACCTGATCAATCTGTGAACAATGTTGTATCATCAGTTTGCCCTCCTGATGCACCACCGCGACATGGGTGTCCACAGAGCCTGTGTCCCAGGTCCCACGGAGCTCACAGGGGACTCTCCACTCGGAATCTCCACATCTGTACCTGCCACTTGGTGGATGCAGTTTCCATGACAATAATGTGGGCTTTTCTTCATTTTTGGTGGCACAGAGGTTGAGCCCCTCTCACTGAGCCACCCTCTCAGCCCTTGTACTCTGAGACAGCGTCTTAGTTACCCAGGCTGGCCTTGAGCTTGTGATCCTCCTGCCTCAGCCTCCCGAGTAGCCGGGACACAGGCAAGCAGCACCACACATGGCCTGGGCCTGCTTTTACATGTGCCCAAATCCATGATATCACAGGTACCTGTTCCAAAAGCCCATCGTTTTACTTTTTAAAGTTTTCATTATTTATTAACTTATTTTTGAGTACTGGGCTTTGAACCCAGGGCCTTCCCACTGAGCCAGGTCTCTGGGACTTTTTTTATTTTCTGTTTGGAGACAGGGACTCACTGTTGCCCAGGCCAGGCTCAAACTTGAGATCCTTCTGCCTCAGCCTCCCAGAGTGCTGGAATTACAGTCTTGTACCACCATATCTGGTTCACAATGACATGTTTTTAAAATATGTAATTTATTTTGGGGAAAGAAAAAAAATCTTCATCTCTGGCATGAGAAGGAGCAGCTGGAGACCAGCATCAGCTACGTAATGAAAAAACAGGTCAAAGTTGGGTTCCCGTATTCCACTGCTCGAGGAATTCTGTTTAATTAGTTCTTCTCTTCCCTCCTCTCCCTTCCTCTGCCTTCCTTTTCCTCTCTCTTTTCTTTCCTGACAGGGACTCGTTCTATACTCCTGGCTAGTCTTGGATCCTTTGTGTAGCCCAGGCTCCTGTTAAACTCCCCGTTGTCCTGCCTCAGCCTCCCAAGGACTGGGATTATAAGCATACACCACTATGCCTGGCCTTTCTTATTCATTTTGGGGGGGTCTGGGGATTGAACTCAAGACCTGTGAGGCAGGTGGTGGAACCACTGAGCTAAATCCCTGGCCCCTGGGAACATTTTTTTAAATTTGATATGCTGCATTGTTTGCCAGTATCTCACTGAGGATTATTGTGTCTACATTCATTAGGGAGATTGGTCTATAGTTCTCTTTTTTTGGTTGGATCCCTTTCTGGTTTTGGTAATACTTGCTTCCAGGAATGAAGTTGGCAATATTGCTTCCCTTTCAATTTCTTTTTTTTTTGAGACAGGGTTTCACTGTATAGTTGAGACCGACCTGGAACTCACTATGTAGCCCAGGTTGGTCTCAAACTCACAGCGATCCTCCTGCCTCAGCCTCCCGAGTGCTGGCATTACAGGCGGGTACCACTATGCCCTGCTGGATTGACCTTTTCGGATAGGAAGATAGATCTGGTCTGGAGCCCACTGTGCAGTGCAGGTGTGCTGGCCCTCAGTCCACAGCTGGGGACAGGCGCTGCTAGGACAGGCGCTGCAGGGTGGCTCTCAAGTGGAGAAGTCCCGCACACCTCCAGGCACAGCGCTGGCTAATTTACCTCCGAGCACCGGCTCCCCCGGTGCAGTCGGACCGAGCCACACAGCTGGCTGAGCAAAGCTGAATTCCCAACGGCTTAAAATGTCTATTCTCGAGCTGGGCATGGGGCCCGCCGCGGTGAGCCCAGCTCTGGGGAGGCCGAGGCAGGAGGATCCCTGTGCAGGGCGGACTCACCTTGGATCGTCCGCTTGAAGAAGGCCTTGCAGGCCTCGCACGACGCCACGCCGTAGTGGTAGCCGCTGGCGATGTCGCCGCACACCAGGCACAGCCGCTTGGGCATGGAGTTGAGCATGTACTCACACTTGGTCTGCGGGTCCTCCACGATGGTGCTGGAGCAATCCTCGTACAGCTTCCGCCCCGGCCCGCCGCCCAGCAGCGGCGCGGACGGGTACAGGGGCGGGGAGTCCAGGCCGTTCTGGTGGCCGTTCATGGTGGAGCTGTAGCTCCCGCTGGCGTCCGAGGAGCCGCCCGGGCTGTGGTGGTTGACGCTGTCCGTCAGGGAGGCCGGGCTGGACGGTTCCGTCTTGATGAAGCAGCTGGAGTCAATGTGCCGGTCTTTGCTGGACATTCTGCAGAGAAGCCTGCGCGGGGGGAGAGGGGACAGCGTCAGACGGGCGCGGGCACAGAGCGCGGAGAGGGACGCAGGGGACGGTCGGGAGGGGCGGAAAGCATCTGCTCGCTGTGGAGCCCCGCTGGCCTGGAACCGGCCGCGATCCTCCTGCCTCAGCCTCCCGAGGGCTGAGATTACAGGCGCCGGCCTAAGAAAATTCTGTGTTAAAGATACGGCTCCCGGCTGGCCCTTCCCGAGGGCCGGGCCTGCACACCGGCCGTGCTGCAGTCAATGTGTGACGCGGCCGTCCACCAGGCACACGGGCAGGACCGGCAGGCTCCCTCGCTCGGGGCCTCCTGCGTCCTCTCTACAACCCGTTTCTCCACACTCAGCCTCCCCTGCCGGAGCTGGAGCCGCCGTGCTTCCCGTGGGGGGCCGGGACTGACCGCGGCGGGGAGCAGTGCGCTGGCTGCCGGAGGGAATCCGTGCTGGCGGACAGGATGCACCTGGGGTTATTTCTGGGCGATCGCCAGCGGCGCCGATGAACACGCGCGTGTGCACGGGTGAGTGTGTGCACGGGTGTGCGTGTGCCCAGGCGGAGAAGAGTCCGGGAGTCCCGAGCGTCCACGCAGCCTGGGCTGCACAGTGAGTCCAAGGTCAACCTGAACTAAAAAGCGAGAGCCAACAAGAAAAACCCCAAAACAAAGCAGCTGAGTCCCACCGAGGTAGGTGGCACCTCCTGTCACAACTGCACCAACCCAACAAATCTGTGCGGAAAACAGACTTCCAATGGGTCTTTCCACTCCCGTTTACATTTGTTGTCTGTCTCTCTCTCTCTCTTTTTTTTTTTAACTTCCCTATCCTGGAATTGAATCTTGGCTTCTGGCCTGAGCTACATCCCAAGCCCTTTTGTTATTTTTATTTTGAGACAATGTCTTACTAAATTGCCCAGTTTGGACTCGAACTTGTGATCCTCCTGCCTCAGCCTCCCAGACTGCCGCAATGACAGACATGTGCCACCACACCAAGCCGGAAACTCTTTCAACACGGTACCGCGGAAGCAAAACACAACTAGCCTGATGCAGTCTTGCTCTCACCCGGAGAAGCACGTCACCCTCTCTCTGTCGGCCCCGCAGCTGACTGGGCAGAGGGAAGGGTCCCACTGTCACGCCGTTGGACACGAGAGCCTGCTGCAGAAGAGGCATGGCTGGTGCCTCCCGGGGTCGCTGTTACTGTACCCATGCAGATTCCAGCCTGGCCCTACTGGCCCTGCCCCACTGTCCCTGGGCCCTGGAAGGCTCACCCTGGCCTGGGCCCCACTTGGCCACAGCCGGGGTCCAGCACCATGGTTAACAGCCAGGCCTCCTGTCCCTGTCCCGTTTGACGCAGGAGGCCGGCCTGACTCCCCCAGCCCTGCTTCCTGTTAATTCTGAGCCCGACACCGCCACTCCACTTACTGCCTCCTAATTACTGGCAGCCGCACGTACATTATGCTCCTGTGCTGGGGCTGGAAGTTATTAGGCCACTAAAGCACGCTGGCTCCCTTTCCTCTCTGCCTCTGAATCTCTCAAGCCATGACAATTAACTCTTCCACCATCTGCCCAAGGTGTGGATTTTATTCTATTATTTTTTTCCTTGCTTATAATTGCTTGGTCACAAAACCCACCCACCAGGTCAGGCTGGGGTTTCTTCTCCCTCTCCGTGCCCCTGCTCACTATCACCCCAATTTTCTTCCCTTTGTGCATTTCCTCGTGGACTTCTAAGATTTGCACAAAAGCCGGGCAGGTTTGTGCACGCCTGTGATCCCAGCACGTGGGAGGCTGAGGCAGGAGGGTGGCAAGTTCCAGGGCAGCCTGAGAAGTCTGGTAAGAGCCGTTCTCAGGAAATGAAACTAAAACGGCTGGAGAGCAGACTCCAGGAGGAGCACTCCACACGCCAGGAGGAGCACTCCACACGCCAGGAGGAGCGCTCCGCATGCTGGAGGTGCTTGGTACGAGCCCCAGCACTGCAAGAAACAAGATCTCCAAGGTCCTGCACCAGGCGCATGTGACCCGGCAGTAGAGCATGTGCTCAGCATGCCTGGGAGTTCGGTTTAATCCCCACTACCGCCAAAAATTGAGATAAGAAAGTAAAATAGTCCAGGACATCCTTGTGAGTCGGGCATTATGGCACTTTAGGAAAGTCAGCTGCTCAGAGATTCACTGACGGCCACGCCACTAAGAAGTGGTAGAGACAGGGTTTGAACCCGTGTCTGAGCCTGAAGCCCCGAATGAGTACCAATGTCTTTAAGACAACAGTTTTTAATGGTGTTTACTCATGGCATGGAAGGACAGGGTCTTGCTATATAGTTCGGGCTGGTGTTGAATTTCCTGTGTAACCCAGACTGAGCTCACGCTGGCAGAGACCCTCCTGCCTCAGCCTCCCAAATGCTGGGGTTACACGTGTAGGCCTCCAAACACGGCTCATTAAAACAAAACAAAACAGCTGCACCAGCAGCAGTAGAGGTGGCACACACAGAGATCACAGCTTTTATTGCTCAGCAGTTCTGCCTGGGAAAGGGTGAAGGTCGGCCCTGGGCATCCCCTGGCCCGCAGCGCCACTCCAGCAGCAATCTGGGAGACCCAGCTCTCTCCTGAGCCCTCCTCCCTCTCCTGCCTCGTTATAACCCCACACTGCAG
Source organism: Fukomys damarensis (assembly GCF_012274545.1). Taxonomy (NCBI): domain Eukaryota; kingdom Metazoa; phylum Chordata; class Mammalia; order Rodentia; family Bathyergidae; genus Fukomys; species Fukomys damarensis. The sequence continues at coordinate 5,216,995 of NW_022900923.1, read as the reverse complement.
AGAGGCTTAATTCTCTCGCTCTGCCTCCGAAACGCCACAGCTCTATTATTCAAGCCTGAAATATTCACAACTATCTATAAATTCAATTGTCAGCTGGTGGGTTTTATTCTGGACTCCACTTCAATCTAAAATTAGAGGCACTAAAATTCACATTAACTGTAAGAGGAATGTAGTGAATAAGACTTTATTTCAGAGGAACACCTTTTTGTCAGAAAGAGCCATTTTCAACGTGACGGCTTTATCTGGAGCCAAGGAGAATAAACCCAATGCCACAATGTGCTGTTAATGCGAAATTTTAGGTCACATTGGATTAATAAAAATCTAAATTTAGTTGAGAATTATGAATAGAAATAACATGTGTCAAAATATGTAGGAAGTATTTATTATAAAGCCTTCATACAGGTCTCTTTCGATGTATTATTTTAAGGGAAAGGATAAGAAAGCAAGACAGGATGCTTTGCAAACACCGGTGAAATGAGAACAGACAAAGGAGAGAAAAGTGCTCAGCTATAGTTCAGGTCCGTGCTCGCCCAGCAAGCGAGACACCCTGGTCACAGGCCCACCACTAAAACAGCAACAACAAATTAGTTCCGATATAAGAAAGTGCCTTCGAGAAACTTACCAGCCTTCCTAAAATTTCCGAGCTTTGAAAGGCATTTCCAGCCGAGTGTGGTGGCGCACACCTGCCACCCCTGCACTCGGGAGGGAGCCTGAGGCAGGAGGACGGCCCAAGTTTGAGTCCAGCCGGGACCGCAAGGGGCCTGTTTCCTGGCCCTGCCAAGGTCGGCCGGGTTAAAACTTCTCTGCTGAGACACAGGGTCGGGCGGGTACAACTCCTCAGCGAACAGCCTATCCGGGGTGACCCTCGGAGGGGAATGTCCTGCAGGCACACGGGTGTGCGGAGAGACACAATCAGAAGTGACGAGAGCGGCTGCCGGCCAGGAGACAAGTGATCAGTTCAGACTCCGACTCTCAGTTCAGGGCTGGCAGGGTCCCGCCCAGGCTCGGTCAGTGTGAGGCCGGCTGTGCGCTCCCCTGCGCCCCTCTAGGTGAGCAGTACCGATACAACCGGAACCCACTGTGCCCTAGGCATTTGTGGGGCCCCCATCTAAATAGAAGTTCTTAGCAAACAGCTGTATTCCATCAAGTAAACTACACATGAAACTTAAATTTAATTGCTACTTTATTTTTCTACTCAAAGAAAAATTGATGCAAGAAACTCTCATGAGTCACACATGTGATGGTCATGGAGCTTAAAGCTTATTATACTATAGTGAGAGCATCTGAAACTTTTTGTTGTTGTTTTAAGACAGGAATCGCTGTGTAGTTCAGGCTGGCTTGGAACTGCCAGGGAGCCTCCTGACTCAGCCTCCTGCATGTGCCACCTACGATCCTGCAATTCCTGTGACACCTCCACACCTCCACAGGCTACACAGACATCGACAGCAGAGCTCGCCACTCACTTTCTTCTCTGTCATTGCAAGTTTCCCAGCACTGCAAACTCCCAGGGCTTCCGAGCGGATGTTTGTTTTCACGTGAACCACAGATTTTTCCGGGGCTGAGAAGGTGGAGGCGGATGGAACACATCTTTTGCTTTAAAAATACCCGAAGCTCCACAGACAGGACAGTGTCTCAGACCCGGGTGGGGTTCCGGCTCGGTGCGCAGAGTGGCCCAGGCCGGAGTGGGCACCAGCGGCGGTCGTCAGAGGTGACCG
>NW_022900923.1:5181978-5214608 GCF_012274545.1 Fukomys damarensis | reverse complement strand
ACCTCCGCCGGCACCACGGGCCCCGGCCCCTTCCTGCTCAGTGGACTTCAGCCGTGGTCCCCGCGGAGGCCGCACTGCGGGTTCCCGCTGGCAGCGACTTGGAGCTGGGGACCCGCCCTGCGCGTGTTCTTCTGGGTCCGCTTCCGTCTGGGGCGCGGGCTCTTGTTTATAGCTCTGACCGGAGGAAGGGAGCTACTGACAAATCAATAACGCTGTTAAGTGCATAATAATGCTAGGTAATTGCATACATGATGTTGTGCATAATTAACTGTCTCGGCTTTTCTTTAATATAATGAGCCCTCCCGTAGTACAGAGCAGCTCTGACTCTGTAAAACGCATGCAGCTTATTCGAGCCACGATTCTGCACAAAACTCCGCTAACCCTCGGCGTGGGCTCTGAAGGCCTCAGCGGCCACACCCAGATCAATCGTGATGACATTGCTTCGCAACTAACATGATATTTAACGGATGGTGGCCGCTGAGCTATTAAACAGATTGCATTGGAAGACGGAACAGCAGGGGGACACCGCTTAGCTTAAACAAACTTCTGCCATGTAATCAATACTATTGAGGCAAATTAAGTGTTTTAACAAGTGTGTATATTTGCCCTAATGTGGCTTAATTACATCGGCCTGGCTACAAGACGCCTATGGATCTTGCAGGAGAACCCGAGCGATCGCAGGCTCGGAAACGCAGGCCGAAGACGGACGAGGAAGCCAGCGCCGGTCCGCCCCGGGATGTTCCCGGCTCAGGACCCACGCGGCTCTGCCCGGGCCTCACGCAGAGGAGGAGCTCGGCCGGGCGTGGCCCCCTTGGGCACCGAGGGCACCGTGTTCACCGGGCCACCAGCCCCAGGGCGGAGGGGAACGGCCCGCGCAAGGCAAAGCTCCCGCTGGAAGCTCGCCCTGCATTCGGTCTTGGAGATGCGCTGAGGCCCGGACAGCCTCCTCGGGGCGGAGAGCTTTGCAAGGACTCCTGAGATGTCCGCTGTTCACACGGAAACGCGGATCGGTAAGTCTGCTGTGTTCACACAGGAGTGCGTCCCGGGGGGCAGGGGTACAGGGGAGCAAAGCCCAAACCCGGCCCGACGGCTGGAGAAGGAGCAGGCGCCCCAGGCCTGCGAGGGAGGCCGCGGCGCGCAGATGGCACTGCGGAAGCCACGACAGGCCCCGGACTGACTCCAGACCTGGGCGAACCGAGGACGAGGTACATGGAAAATCTACGCGGTGAGAGGCAACGGCTGCCGCCAAAGGTGGCTTCGGTATCCGGGCGCTCTGTGGCAGCATCGGCCACGACAAAGCGCTTCCACGGGCCGCGCCCCGCCGCAGTCCCCCCTTCCACCGACCCCGCTGCTGTGCCGGACGCCTCCCTCCTCCGGCTCCTCCTGACCCCGTGGATGACGGCGCCGTGGGAAAGATGAGCCGCGACACGACTGAGGACCTGTTCCGTGGGGTATCAGGAGCCGTCAAAGAGCAGGGGCCCCGGGTGTCACACGCAAAGGCCCGGATACAGCCGCAGGTCCTGGCCCGGCTTCTCTTCCCTTCTCCTTAGCAAGGAATCCTGCCTCCTTCCGGCCCTGGGCAGCGTGGACACGCGAGCTCCGCCTCTGGGTCGGCCACTGTGTCACGTGTCACTCAGTGCCACCCTGGCCCTGGCCATTGAAATCCCTAAGCTTTTCTACCATTTAAAGATATATACATATGGCCGGGGATTTAGCTCAGCGGTTAGGTGTTACATACATATTTTTGACCCAGCATGGTGTACACCGGTAATCCCAGCACTCTGGAGGCTGACGCAGGAGGATTTCTATAAGTCAAGGCCAGTCTGAACTGCATAGGGAGACCTTGTCTCAAAAATCCCCCCAAAATAAGAAAAAAAAAGATTTTACCCAATAATCCCATAAGCATGCCACTCAGATTAGACCCTGTAAGCAAGGATGATGACACCTAGCACTCTGTCGCCTTAGGGCCACACCAGAGCACGTGTGCGTGTGTGCTGTCAGAGAAGGATTCATCACACACACAATTGGCCACACAACACAGAAACTGCACAACCCCATCCCACAGCAGCCCCGGCGGTGGGCTCACTACCTCGGGACTGAGCAGGGGTCCCCGGGGGAGCCCGGGGCAGGACACCTGGCTTCGCCCTAGGAATGGTTCCCTCTGCTCATTGCCATGTGGCGGAGGCCTCTGCAAAAGGGCAATTCCCAGCAATCAGTGCCTAAGTGAATGTTTGTCCCCGCTCTGCGGCAGGCTGGCAGGGACCAGCGGGGAGCCTCGAGTTGTTGCTACATTTGATTTGACTGTGGTGGGAGGGAACAAACATTTCCACCGCCTGAGAGCAGCAGCTCCTCCCCGTTCTGGAGCGACGTCCCCTCCTCCGTCTCCTTCGCCTTGCCATTCTGGAGATGTCCCACCCACCCTGAGTGTCAGCTTTTTTGGGCCATTTCGGTAAAATAATTGCTTTTTTTTCTTTTTTTTTTTTTTTGCTGACTGTTTTTGGTACTTTAGATTTCTTTTTCTCCTAAGTCAGTAAGTTTACTTACATCCCACAAAAGTCCCCCTCAAATAATGGCGGGGTCAGTAATCAGGGGGCTGGGACTCGGGGGCAGAGTGTGGCTTCTGACCACTTGGGGGCAAAATAAAAACATATGTGTGAGTGGATGGGGGGAGGAAAGCAAAATCCCTCTAGATATTACGAAAACTCAGTCTGAATGGAAAAGTACTTAACACTAAAGAGCTAAAACTGTAATTAAGAAAAATTTCATTAAAGGGAGCAGGGGAGCCTACTCTTCTACACGTGACAAGGTGCTGCGTAAAAATAAAATAGAAGCCGCTTTTGGGGAGCGGAGGAAGAAAGCCGCGTTTTAACCAGATCAAATGCTCGAAATTGGCTGTCAAGGCGGGATTGCTGTGATTTATACCTGTCTATCAAGCGCAGGGGACACAACACGGAGGCAGGCGGCTGGGCTGCCTTTGCAAGGAGCTTTTAATTTCCACAGCACCATCTGTTACCAAATCTAAATTCTCCTTAATCTGGTTTAGTTCCATAACACTAATTCTCCCCCAACCTTTATGACCACAGCCATGGAAAAAAGAAAAAAAAAAAAAGGGCTTTGATTCTCGGGGAGTGAGAAATTGAATATTACAGAGTTAAGGTGTCCAAGCGTTGGTGACTTCAAGGACAAGTGCTTCCCGCCATGAAAATGCAGTCCTGGTAAAGGGATCTGCTTTTTCAGGCAAGAGGGAGACAAGAAATTGTTCATATTTGGGGTTAAAAAGAAAAAAAGATTAAAAAGTAGGCCGGGACATCAAAGCAGAAGTTGTCATGAGGCACAATTGTTGCGTTTAGTCACTTTCAGAACCGCCTATAAAATCACTGTGTCATGGATTTCACAGCGAGAAAACCTGAAATTGTATTTTTGTTAAGGAAATTCAAGAGGGTGATGTGTATATTGAGAGAGCAGAGGGGTAGGGTAGAGAAGAGGCTCAGGAGAAAAAGGAAAAAGACCTACATGCTTTAAACCCAGGGAGTGTGGGCCAACACGCACCCTCTCTCCAGTCTGCCAGTGCCCGCACCGCTGCACACCTAGGCCAGGCAAGCTGGGCACTCAGGGCAATGAGCCCACAAATGCACTTTTGTAGAGAAGACTTCAAAGAAAGCCCATCCCCGAACTGGTAGCATTGTAACGAGCAATTTAAACAAAAAAATCTCAAACCTACACGTGAGAGGTGCACAGAGAGGAGGGAATGTTTTCATTACTGGCAGTCTGGGGATGAACAGAGGTACACACACACGCTGTAACTGTAGCACAATGCAAGCTTGACTGTTAGGATAGGGGAGGCTATGAAGGCAGACGCTCTGTCGTATAAGACGTAATAAACAAACGAGCAGGAAAACTACGCTCTGATGCCCCTAACGCACACAGCAACACCACATTTCGGTCACACGTAGAAACATCGAGGTGTATCGGAAACGAATAAGCGGTCAAGGATTATAAAGATGCCTTTTGCACAACGAGCGAGACTGTGCACAAGCCTTGGGGTGGCCAGGGGAGGGATCCTGTGGCTGTTCCTGAATGGTCCCCGAAGCTTCCCGCAGTCACGGGTGGGGGAGGTATTTTTCAGCGGTGGTTGGATCTAGAATATGTGGACCCTGGGATCGACTCGGTGCGATGCGAGGGCGCTGGGATCCAGGGTGTGAATGCTGCCCACCCTAGCAGTCTGGGTGAGAGACAAGGCGCAGAAATAAAATAAGTACATAATGAAAAAATAGAAGAGGCGGAAATACCTGAAACTGAACAATTGTAAAGATGATATGATACTGAACGCGGCCGGCAAGGCTTTCCTTGGCCGAGAACACACAGGAATCTTGTCACGCGCGCTCTCTTAAAGAGAAGTGTTGCACTTCTTCCCGCGGGGAAAGCTCGGATCTTCCCTACCCGGAAGCCACACTCAGCGGAATCCCGCCGCCCGCCCGCTATGAAGAGCGAAAACGCCGCCCAGAAACCGCTGCACACAGACGCGAGCCAGCAGCGATGTGCCCCGGGATGGAAAGTGAGCGTGACCAACGCGACGCGGCTGGACCTGGCAGACTCTGCCGGCAAAGCAGCTGAATCACAAAAGGGACTCAAGCCACGGGGGCGGGGGGGGGGGTCACCTGCCATCCCAGCACCCAGGAGGCTGAGGCAGGAGGGCTGCTGCCAGTGTGATGCTGGCCTGGGCTACACAGTGAGACCTTGTCTCAAAAAATCAATTAAAAAGAAGAATACATGCTATAAAAATCCATGTCTTCAAAGTTCTCCAACAATCAAAACTCCTCTCTCTTGTCCAAAAGCACCAGGTTTCTCGGCAGAGGGCTTCCTGGAGTGAGGCACAAGGAAGCAGGCCGATGCAGGAGGGTGGATGTGTCTGGGCTGCACTGGTCACAGCCCATCCTACTGCACACTGAGAAGGGAGGATCCCTTGTACATAAACTTTATCTCAGGCAGGTTCATCCAAAACTCAGTTTTGAAAAATGGATTAAACACAGTGCCTTTGCAGTACCAGAAGCTTCCGGGTGGAATTTTGTTTTTGTTTTTTTGAGCCAGGGTCTCACTATTCCAGGCTGACTGAACTCACTATGCAGTGCAGGCTGGCCACAAACTCAGAGATCCTCCTGCCTCAGCCTCCTAAGTGCTGGGAATCCAGGTGTGAGCCACCATATCCAGCCAAGCTTCCAGATCATAAATAACCAGATCTAGGCATTAATTCTCCATCAACCCCTGGCTCCCAGTGGACCAGGGACTGGAGATATCCTGGCAAGGAGTCCTAGGATAGCAGCAGGGCCCAGGGCAAGTCCCAGATGTGCGTCTCTTAGGCCAGATTCTTTTCCAACTCAGGTCCACAGTGAATAATATCCCATTGATTTAACAGATAAAGTCCTTTGGTATTGTGCTTGCAAAACTTTGTAAAAGGCTTGTGCCTGTTGACAGAAAACAATCCCAAACGTCAGTCTGCATGCTTTGGAAGTCAGGACAGCTCACCCGACACTGCTGTTCCTCCCTCCTCTCCAAACATGTGCGCAATAAAACAGCTTCAGCAAGCGTGCAGTATGTGCATTCTCATAATGGTGGACATGAGCGCTAGGTGGGCTTTTACATATAGCTTGCTAATCTGGACAGGGTGGTGGACCCCTGAATCCCACCACTCGGGAGGCTGAGGCAGGAGGATCGCTGCCTATTCAAAACCAGCCTGAACTATGTAGTGAGACGCTGTCAAAAGAAAAAAAAACAAAACTAAATACATACATACATATTCCCTTGGGTTTGGTTTTTGCAATAAGGGAGTAGGTGCTACAGCAATCAGAATAAAGAAAAAGGGATGCATCAGGAGACATGGCACATGCCTGTAATCCCAGCTACTTGGGAGGCTGAGGCAGAAGAATCAGAAGTTTGAAGGTGGCCCGAGCTACTAGTGAGACTGTCTCAAAAATAAAACTGAAAGCGGGCTGATGAGGCAGCTCAGTGGCGGGGCACCTGCCTGGGCACAGAAGGCTCTGGTTCCACCCCAGGACACCCCCTCCACTGAAATATGGGATGTGGGGAAAGGCAAGAAGAAAAGCAGAGGACTCCTGCTAAACAGATGATCCCGCTCTGAGCATCTACACAAGGGAAAGAGTTCAAGCAAAGCTGCGACAGAGAAAACCAAGGAGATGAAATAACACGCTTCAAACACTGTACAGCTTCTCAGAAGCCACCCGGATGGCAGCACCAAGAGTTCTGCTTAGAGACTTAAACCAAGGGCCATGCAGTACGAGCGGGGTCTCAGGTACACCCTCCCGTTACCCATGCAGTGAGCTCCTATGCATCCATAAAAGCCCAACTGAGCTCTGTTTCTCCAGCAGGCCCTCCTGCCCCTTCTCCATGCTCCCGGGACATGGGAACCTGCTGCTGCTGTCACACTTAAACCTGTTTCTAATGTGCTCGCCTAGGCCTCCATCTGGGGAGAAGGACCAGCCAAGAAACGTATTCTGAAATTCCACCCTGGGAGGGACCGACCACGGATTCAAACACAAACGTATGCTAGATATTGGGGCAAAAAAATTCCAAAATGAGAGTATAGTTCACTCCACCTTGAGTAGCACGAGAATCTCAAGACCTCGTGAGATAAGAGTTAGGCACAGAAAAGTGATTTTATTCCTCAGACCAGTCAGCCTGCCAAGAGACTGGGTTTTGAGTGAAACAAAACAGAACAGCCTGCTAGGTGGACTGGCAAAGGAGCTGTAGGGTCTCCAGGGAGAAGGCCCAGTTTTCAGTTCCCCATCAACAGCACTTACCAGAGCCTGGCCCCTCAGCTCACACACAGCCCGTGGCCGTGGGGTCAGGTGCCTCGCTGCAGCCAGTGCTCAGGACACCAGAGAGCAAGGAGGAAATCGGCCGTTTAAGGTTGAACTGGTATTTGGGGACCGGAAATGGGTGCAGGGGACACTGGGACACAAGGTGGAGTCTGAAATATCACACAGCCTAGTGAGGACTGGGGAGCCGCTGAAGGTGATGAGGCAGAGAGACCCAGCCAAATGTGTATTTTTATCCAACAGACGTTGGGCTCTGCCATGGTCTAGCCAGCCAGCCGTCCTTCTATCCCCTCAGCGACACATCCACCCATCCTATCCACGCGTCCACCCACCCACACCTCCATCCATCCGCCTATTCATCCGTTCATCCATCCACCCACAGCTCCTCTGTCACTGGATGAGCTTGGCCAGGTCTTTGAGCTCACAGGGTCCAAAATGGAACCGGAAGCTGCTCCCTGGGAACAGCATACTTGGAGGACCTGGATGCAATCACAGGCCTGGGCTCCATCGCCAGCACCACCAAGCAAAAGGAGAAGACGGAGACAAATACCCTAAGCATCACCAAGAGGCCCTGCCCTCCTGGGGAGCCACGCTGACGGAGCGTCTGTGTTAACTAGAGCGCGATGTAAGGACTCGTTCACCCTTGGGATGAAGCTGCTCTTTCTCTGGACACGGTCACAAAACGCTCACCTGTGATGACACTGCACTCACTCATGCGCACTCACACGCACCACACACGCATGGGCGGATCTGCAAGGTCTGCGATGGAGCCCCTGCTGCAGCCGCGCGCGTCCGAGGCCACAGGCACCTCAAGATGCTTTGTAACCAACCTTTTCCTTGAAGGCAAGAGTGTTGTCCCACCCGACTCAGATCCGCACTTCGCATTATGTGAAGCCCCTGTGAGCTACTGACCAAATCTGCCACTCAGTGGATGTTTGCTACAGAAGGGATGAACGAACCGCAAGGCACTCATCCAACTGAAGACATCAGGGGCACTGCGATAGCCCTGCTGCCAGGAGAGTTTGCATCCGGTTTCCACAGGTCTAGGACTTCACTTGCAATACTTATCTCTGATGCTAGAAGCCAGAGGTCAAGGTCATAGAGAAGGTCAAGGTCATGGGCATACTGCCCCTGGCACAGAGAATGCTATCTTCTGCCCCTTCTCGGATAGCGTGGTGAACTGTCTTAAACCCTGAAGCTAGCCGGGTCTGGTGGCGCATGCCTGGAATCCCAGCACTCGGGAGGCTGAGGCAGGAGGACCACTGTGAGTTTGAAACCAACCTGGGCTACGTAGTGAGTCCCAGGTCAGTCTCAAGTACATAAAAAACAACAAACAAACACACCAAAGAAACACCAAAGCTGAGCATGGAGGTGCACGCCTGTAATCCCAGCACTCAGGAGGCTGAGGCAGGAGGATCACCGTGAGTTTGTTTGAAGCCAGCCTGGGGTACATAGGGAGTTCAAGGCCTGTTTGAACTACATAGTGAGACCCTGTCACAAAAACAGGGGTTTGGGGATTTAGCTCAGTGGTTCCGCCGCCTGCCTTGTAAGCACAAGGTCCCAAGTTCAAACCCTGGTATAAAAAAAAGAAAAAAGAAAAGAAAGAAATATCGGCATGATTTTCTACGTCTCAAGAAGATATCTGGAAAGTATTTTTTCCCTCTTCCTCTGTTATGGAGGGCAAAAAAAAAAAAAAGATATTGGTTATCAAACAAAAGCTTTATTTGTCAAAAAGCTTTATTTGTATTTTACAGATGAGGAAACAAGATTGTAGTGGAATGGAACATGAACTTGAATTCTGTGCTTAGGTCCTTTACTTCAAAATACAAAAGGCTACACCACTTAATGGCAATATTTTATTCTAACCAATCTCAAATGTCACTTAAGGCCACACACAGCTACCAACAACATTCTCTCCCGAGGAATTCACTTCCACTGGTCCAGCTTTCTGAAACAATTATATATTCACAAAGTGCGACAACGTCCTTTGCCTTGACCATTTCACACCAAGAGAAATGTGACTAATACAAAAACACACAAAGACCCTTAGTTCTTTTAAATGGCCAAGAACAAAGAATAATAGTGTTGAAAAGTCAAAATTAACTTATGGATTAGGATTACTTATATCACAGAGAGAAGTCGGCTTCAGACTTCTTTATGGTTCTTCAGCAACATTCCTGTTTACTTGGTACAAGAGTAGCGCCATCCAAAAAGGAGGAACAGACTCATTTCACAGCATGAAAAACTCCAGCTAGATGCCATGTAGAACTTCCCGGCCGCTTAGTTGGGTCATTAACTAGCAGCATTGGTATGTATTATATGTCCCTGTACCTCAGTTATCTGGCTATCAAAATAGGTACTATAACCCCAGTACTCAGGAGGCTGAGGCAGGAGGATCACCATGAGCTGGGGCCAGCCTGGGGTACACAGTGAGTTCAAGGTCAACCTGAACTACATACTGAGACCCTCTCCCCCAAAACAAAACAAAGACAAAACAGGGATACTAATGCCTGTCCTATGTAGTACACAAGAATTCAAGACTGAAAAAAATAGATATCAAAAAGTTTTGAAAAAAATAAACATTATGCAAAGCTAAGTTGTTACTGAACGTACAGAGGACATTATTTTTAATCCGTGGACTAACCCAATGTTAAAAGTAAATTTGCACCAGCTGTGGTGGCACACGCCTGTAATCCCAGCACTCAGGAAGCTGAGGCAGGAGGATCACTGTGAGTTCGAGACCAGCCTGAGTTCCAGGTCAGCCTCAACTACATAGTGAGATCCTGTCTCAAAAAAGAAAGAAAGAAAAAGTGAAAAAGTAAGTTCACATCTAGTTTCAAAATAGAAATCCATACTCACCCAGGGCACTTACAAATAATTATTGAACTTCTGAGATCAGTTGTGCTTTGCATTCATTTAAACACTTTGGTCTGAGTTGTGCTGATTTTCCCCTTTTTCCAACATCAGCTCCGTTACACAAAGTGATTTCCTCAACTTCTCAGTACCGGGGATGAAGACATTACGCTAACTGTCATCACTCGCTTTAATGCCGCCAATTCACACATCTTCTGCGTCTTCGGGAGCCAGGCAGGGTGCTGGCTGTGCAGAGTAATGAGGCTCCCCCACCCCCCAATAAGATGCTGTGAGTCTCAGGTTAGGTCCAAACAGCCGTGCTAAGAATTAAGGTTATGCGGAAGTTATGCAAGAAACTAACGAGGTTGGAGCCCTTCCTCAGACTGCGTGTGGATAATAATTAATTTAACACAAATCAGGGCAAAAATAAATGTACCCAGCACCAGCCTCTAAATGGGCTTCACTGCGCCCGACCATCGTGGGCACCAACTGTGTGGAAAGCGAGGCAGGGTCACGGGTGAGGGCCGGGAGCCCAGGCAGGGGCAGAACCCACTGGGGTGACCTCATAATGCCCAGAATTCTCAGCCGCACAGGGTCACGCTCCCGGAGTCTCCCTTCTAGATACCCCGTCCACTTTCCAGGAGGAGAGCTGGGCAGGCAGGGACGTTTCTGCCCCTTATCCCATGGCAGACAGGGGAAGGGAAGCTGGTACGATTCCTCAGGGCACACAGCAGGTGCGCAAGGCCCCAGCCGGGCATCACAGGTCAGTGGTGAGAAACCAGGGTCACAGTGGGGTGGGGAAAGACAAGTTACGGTCCTGTGATGCAGGAGCCTGAAACTCAGAAAACACCGAGCCTCTCAGACCCGGCCACACCCGCTCTCACCTGCCCACCTGGGCATGTTTCTCTCTGGCTTCAAAAGTCAGCTAAAGAGCACGACGCCCAGGCCAGGAAGCTGACAGACGACACGACCTCCATGCGTTCATCTTCCCAGCCACAGAGCCTCGCGGGCTGGGGTTACGGCAACTCAGAAATAAGGTCACTGCTGCTGCCCACCCTGCTGCATCAAGTCCACACCAGACAGTCCATGAAAGGATCGGTCGCGAGAAAACAAACAACGATGGTCCAATGGGGGCGGGTGACTGGGTGACTGTGCCAAGGACGGGGGTTGTTAGGGAGTCGTTTTATTAAACATGAAAGCAAACGATTTATAGAAAGGGTGGTAAGGGCAAGACTGGGGTAAGGGTGAGAAAATATGGCAACAGTACGCTATACATCACCAAGGGGTAATTATTTACTGAAAAAGTTGGCATTCTTAGCGTGCCAGCACACAGAGTGTGAAATTCATACATTCAGAGGAGACATCATAATAACCCGGCGGCGGTGGTGATGGATGGGTTTTTAATCCAAATGACCACAGTCTTCTGTCTGCCTGTCAGGGAGGGCCAGGAAAAAAATGGAATTTTCCTTGAGAAGTGCCTCTCATTGTGATGGACAAATGGACACAGAGCTCAGGACAGAGCGAGAGCAAGAGCCATCGCTCCCTAAATACAGTGGTTTTTGCTCGTTACACGGGGTGGGGGGGAGGCCATTTCCACCCCTTCCTGTCTAGGAAGGAAGCACAAGTTCAAAGGGCAACACAAGCTGCAAAAATCCCCCACACCACGCAAGTCAATTCACAAATTAGCTCTTGCAGCCAAAGTCGTGACTGGGCAGTGTATGATTTGTCTCTTGACTAAAACTTACCGTCCAAGAAGAGGAGCGGGGCCTGCTGTACGGACTAGAGAGCTTTCCTACCGATTCCCTCCTTTCTGTCTCTCACAGGCCATCAGGAAAGGCAGGTGACCTGTATTTTTCAAGTTATATGAATCCACTCGGGTCATCAGCCCGGGCTGAAATTTAATGGGGCAGCGGTCATGGTTGGTCCAGGGCGAGGGGAACGCGGTGCCAGCATCCACTGCCCCACCTGGGAAGTTGGAGCTTTAAAGGGAGGACCCGGAGAGACCCTTGGGCTGCTTCAGGTGTTGAAAAAATCCCCCTTTCCCCAACTGCACTGTGGCGATCTTCCACACGCAGCAAGTTTCCGGTAACAAGATGTTCTCCTGACCAACGAATCCCTTCCCAAGCATTTTTATCAGATAAAAACCACACAGGAGCACAGTCAGCTCTGCGAGTCCATGCAACCCTTCCTGCAGGGCTCTCCTTGGACACACTTTCGGGCACACACTTGCACACCCCTGTGCTCACATTCAAAACTGTGAGCTAGGCTCTCCGACTACAAGGCTCGGGAAGGGGTCTCAGTGGGATTAGTGCAGAGCACAGGCGTGTGCCTATGATCTGCAAAACACAGGAGAAAAGGGCGTGGTGGCACTCACCTGTAATCTCTGCATTCTGGGAGGCTGAGGCAGGAGGATCACAAGGCCCAGCTCAGCCTGGTCAATTGAGCACGACACTCTCCCAAAATAGGTCTGTGAAGGCCCTGGGTTCAAACCCCAGAGCAGAGAGGGAAATCAAAGACAATCTCTACACATAATTTTCCCTTGCCATCTGCCAGACCTTTCCCTGCAGTCTCCTTGGTCGACTAAGTCCACACTGACCTCTCCATCTCCTTTAATGATGATAATTAAATATTACACTGTGACGCTCCTATTCTTACTTACTTAGGCAGCCTTCTAGGCAGGGAAGAAACCAGCAAGTGGCCAGGTTTCTGTCTTTACTTTGCTTTCCCTGGTGCTAATTCCAGAAAAGGAATCCAGCAATTATGAGCAGCAGGTGCGTGATAAGAGCCACGCTCACGGGAGAAATAGGTGCAATTCAAGCTTCCCTGTCTAATCCTTATTATGACTCATTTCAGCTTCAGGATTTGTCGGTTGAGGTAAGAAGCTAATTTGGCTTTGAGAAGTGAAATCGCAGTTTTGTGCTTTCCCTCTAGTGGTACTAACAACCCGATTATTAAGAGCCAAGTGTGTGAGTGGTGTGAAATATTTCCTGCGTCCCTCATCTCCCGACCACTTTGCTTAATGTACTTGAAGCAGCAGCATCAGTCTCTCTGGCTCTCACACCCACAAGCTGCACGGTACCCTCACGCTCCCAAGACAGGGCGCCGTCCTGGATACCTGAGCCCAGTGTGATACTCAGACGCGCCAGACACCCGTGAGATCTGGACCAGAAAGGGCTGCGGAGGCCCTGACCGCTACCTTCCCGGCTTCACCCTCCCGGCCAGACACCCCACTCCTTCTGTGTACACCCAGGAGCAAACCCCGCTCCCCAACACCTTGGGGTCCCTTTGGCCAAAAGCAACCAGGCTTAAAGCATCTGTATGTTTTAAGCAAATAAAGAACCTGATGTCACACTGGACCCCTGGTGACATCGCCAAACCAAAGCTGACCAGGCCACACTGTCTTCACACCGAAGCGGACGCGTTCTACTTATTAGCCTGACTTGGGGGACCCCCACATGGTCCCCTAACCTCTCCACCAAGGCTGCCACAAAAACACCTGCGATTTATTACTCCGTCCTCTTTCTCCTGACCAATGGGTGATGGGGTTCTTTATGGAGGCCATTAAGGAGCAACATGGATGTTACTGTTTGCTGCTGATCCCATACAATTAATAACAGCATAACTGCTATTAGAGAGCAGTGTTTAGAGCAGCCAGCTCACCATAAATACGACTCATCTGACTAAACTACTGATGCAAATCTCAAGAAGAACCTCTGAAGGGAACTCTGGAGATGGGCAGTGCGTGACACAAAGGCTTTTTATTAACACTCATCCTATTCATTTATTTTCAGTTCTAATGAAATCGTTAGACTTAGCAATCTGGTAGATAGCTATACAGTCAGCATTCTTAAAAGCAAGGAGTAACGCTCATTAATCTCTTTCTGGGAATCTCCCTGACAAATTCTAAAATTTCCCTTTCAGAATTGCTAACGGGATTTGTGCACAGAGTTCTTTTCATGTTTTTTTCTTCAGGGTGATACCTGTGTCTGTAACATCTTCCGTGAGGTCATCGGCCGCGTGGGAACCGACGGCTCAGCTGCAGGTCCTCCAGAGGGAGGCAAGAGGGAAGAAGGAGCCTGGGAGAGCCACGCCTCAGTGTGCTGTGCGGAGACTTGCTCCTTACTGAGCTCCCGTGGGCCAGGATGGAGCACACCCTCCCCGTGGGCAGATGAGGGAGAAACCCAGACCCCATATCCACCTACACCCAGAAGGGTGGGAAAGATCAGGCTTTGCCCTGCAGACCTCACATTAAAAGGAAAATTTTAAAACTAAGCACAGGAAGTCGGGGAGAATGCAGAAAGACCAAGGGCCTCAGCAGGTGGCGCTCTGTCTGTCTGTCTGTCTGTCTGTCTACACCCTCGGGAGCTGGAGGAAGCTGCGGATGCCCAGACCTGTCCGTGTGCAGAGCCAGGCTGTGCTGCAGGCCACTGCGACCACTGACGAGGACACAGGAGGCGCAGGCCGCTCCCCAGAGGAGGCCTTGAAAGTGGAACGGACAGGACAGCTGCCCCATTACTAACTGGGGACGCAGCACGTTCAAACCGGGCATGGGCCTCGCAGGAGAAGCAGGAGGCCAGGGCGAGACAGTGAAGAGACGAACCAGCAGCTGGATTTCACTACTGTCCTTGCTCTGCACAGAGGTACCAGGCTCACGGAAGTACATTCTGTGATGCTGGAGAATGGTTTTAAATGCAGATAAAAAGAAGTCATCTCCAACACTTAAAAAACAAACCTTAAAATAAATTAATTTTATTGAAAGAAAAAGTATTTTATTTGGCAATAATCGGAAGAGGGTTACTGGTTACCTTTAGAACTAGTGATGCAATTGTTTTCATGCATATTCAACTCCACACCTAAATAAAAGTTACTCATTTAAAGGAAGGTTCAAACATCACTGGCTCAAAAAAGAAAACCAATCAAATTTATTTTGCATCTGATTTGAGAATGGAGTAAAATCACTCCAAGAACTTAGTTCAGTTCAAAGTGCAGAACATCAGGCCGGGTGTGGTGGGCACACCTGTATCCCCAGCACTTGTGAGGCTGAACCAGGAGAATGCCCTGGAGTTCAGGGCCAACCCAGGCTATAGAGTGAGTTCAAGGCCAGCCTAAACTATATTGGGAGAGCCTGTCTCAAAAAAACCAAAAATCAAAAAACAAAAACAAAAACAAAACAAAACAAAAAACCCCCAGAACATTGGGTGGCTTTCCAAACACATGCAATGAGGGAAACAATAAACCCACTTTTTTTTCATGACTTCATCATAGGTTAAAAAATAAACATGCTGGATACAATACGTACCATTACTTACATGCCTCTATTCATCTAGAATGTAATGAGAGGAGTGAATTAAAACACTTAACTATGAAGCCTCCACTGTCACCTGAAATTCAAATATCCTCCTCTTCTGAGGAAAGGAAATAGAAGCAGCTTGCTTAACATCTGGGTCTGACCCATTCCATCCATCCCTAATTCCAGACTTTGATTTCCCATTTCTAACTATTTTTATACAAACGAGCTCTTGCCACATTGACTGCCTCGTGAAACCCTCTTGTCAAGTACAAAACAGGGCCAGCACAAGGTCTTTAAAAACCATTTTGTTTAAATTTCCTTTACTGCAAGAAGATGATTTTACTAGAAATGACTTAGCGAATCCCAGCTTAGTTTTTTGCAGCATTTTTCCCTGCATTTATCATGGAATTCCAGGGAAACCGGCACCTGTCTGTGTGATTTACCTGTATGCAAAGCCCGCAAAGGTACAGACTTCTACACTTTGACAGGTTTGCCCAGTTTACTGCTCAGTTGCAGCAACGTGTGCACTGAATCAGTACCAGTGCGCACACTCAGTAGCTAACTAGAGCATCTTAGCCGACCCCATAAGCACAATCAACTTAGATATGCTTTCTAATTTTGTATGGCTCACAGAAAAACTCCGAAATGGATCTACCTCATAATTCACTAAAAAGTCAAACAAGCCATCCCTGCCTCCACCCCGCTCATTTCCAGAAGGACACACAGTGGCTTTGCTTCTGCCAAGTCGATCTCTACGGAAGCCAGCATTTTATCAGTTTCATGAATGTTGCAGTCCAAAGCTTCCCCACCGGCAGCGGGCTGTCTGCGTCCAGACGAAGTGCCCTGGTGCGGGACCTTGCCACAATCGGTGCTCCCCGGACCCAGAGTGTCTGGCTCCTGTGGCCCCCGCTCCCACCGTTTATTTATACTGACTACCCACATAATTCACACTGCTGCTCCAGCCCGCATGCTGCTCAGGACCGAACCACGAGGGGCTGCTGCAGCCACCAGATGGACTCTCAGGGCAGCAGGTGAGGCAGATGGCGCGGCGCCCGTCTGAGGCGCCTGCCTGGGCCTGGGCTGCTCTCCCTTCCAGGTACATCAGCATCAGCAGAGCCACGCGGTGCCCCCGGCAGCCCCTCGGCCCCCAGTTCCGCGGACTCATCAGGGACAGCTGCTCTTGCCCTCAGCCCAGCCCCGGCCCCGGGAGCCTGGCAGCTGCCATGAGAGTGGGTTTTGCTTTTCGAAGACCTGGGGAGGTTTGGAAAGCACCCTGGCATGGTCCACACAGAAGGAGGCAGCTATTCTAAACACCCCACCTTGGCTTAGCAGGGTTTGGGGGAGTGCTGTGGCTACAGTCAAGACCACGGAGGGGGAAGATAAACATTTTCACAAATGTTTTGCAAACTGCACACTGAAGAGCGAGGCGATGCCGCTACACAGGCAAGCTGCCCTCTGCTTCTCTGGATGGCAGAGACAAAAAAGCGTATTTTCATTGCTTTGGGTGCTACAGAAAATACTGGCTGAGCCCAAGTCGAGATATTTTGCATCTCATTTTTCTAGTGCCGTTTCCCAAAGTGTGGCTTTTCCCTTCCAGCGTCTGTAATTCGACAGTAGCATAACACACACAAACACACTGCGTATCAGAAGCAGCTAGAAGCTTGAAGCTTTGTGAGACCCACCTGACGTGAGACAGCAGCACGGCACAAATTTTAACTCAGCAAAAACACTTGACAAAAACTCCCAAGATGCTTCTGCACGCGTGATTGCCAAAAAGCCTGCGACCCTGTGAGTGTAATCCTTCTACAAACTTAACTGATGCCAATATAAATCCTACTGCCTAACTTCACTAATCATCTAACTAAAAAGGCTAAAAATACGAAAGACAGTCATCTTAATGACCTGAAGCAAAGTCATCTGTATCTTCAAGAAACAAATGCCTAAAACACCTAAATAAAATGCATCTGCTACAGAGAAGCTGCAAAGAGAGAGTCGACTGCCTTGAACCTCTTCAAGTTCTCAGCAAATCTGAAAGCCTGGGCTTTTGGGAACCCTACTGGGCAGTTGGCAGGAAGGCTGGACAGAGACAGTAGCTGTGAGATGACCTCAAATATAAGGGAAAGGTTTCCTTAGGAAAACTCCCTTCAGCCAGCGGTGGTGGCGCACACCGCAATCCGAGCCCTCTGGAGGTGAGGCAGACCTGCCGGGATCTCGAGGCCAGCCAGGGCTATGTAGTGAGTTCAAGGACAGCCTGAACTACATAATGAACCCTGTCTCCAAAACAAAATGAAAACGCCACACAAACACACACACGCGCGCACGCGCGCACACACACACAACACCTCAGTAGTCATTTGCTTTGATTAAAACGAGTTTACTAATTCAAACTTTTCCCACAAAGTTAGACAACATACACCTCATCCAGTTCAAATAAATCCCCTTTGCTTTTCCCTAAAACTACAGAAATATGTTTTCTTCCAAGGTCTTTTAAGGCTTTTTTATTTTGCTTTGCTTTCATTTGCAGTCTTTAAAAAACACACACAAAGAATTTGGAGCATTTTAAGAATGAACAGCGACTCTGACGGGCAGGTCATCTAATCTTGAAATCTTGCGGGTCCAGCCCACTTGTGAGGAGACCAGGCCACACCTGTGCTCTGGTGGCCACCTTGGGCTGCGTGGGATCCACTGTCTCACCTGGAGCGTGTGCCCCTGGCACCACCAGGAGCCTTCTCAGCCAGACCAGGGCAGGACGGCAGCAAGGAAACTTCAACTTGGTAAGTTTCTATGGACCCATTCCCCAAGGATGGGTGTAATCATTTTATTTCCCAAGTCATATACTAATAAAAAAAGAAGCTATTAAAAAAAAGTTTTGCCTAAAAATAACACTGCCTAAATATCAAAAATGTTCTGTGTGCACTCACACCCGTTCTAAATTGTTATCACCTGTCTCACGGTATCAGCGTCTAAGACAGTGCTGCACCCATCCAGATGTTTTTGAATGAATGTTTAGGAAAATACAGGTTAAAACATGACAGTGAGGCTTCGATAATTTAAGAAACCGAGAACAAATAATGTAATTTTTCAGATGCAAGATGAGAAGTTACCATAAGCAATCAATGCAACACCAGAGAGTTGCGTATAAAGAATATACTTCAAAAATCAATTTTAAACTGGTATCTTCCAAACCTGATTTCATTAGCTATCATTAAGCTATGAGCAACCTAATTAACACACATAACAGAGGTACTTAAAAATACCAAACAGAAGGGAACGGGCATTTCTCAGAGAGGAAGATGCTGGAAGGCAAATAGCATGAAATTAACTTTTAAAGATAGAAACTGTGAAATTCAAATGTAATTTTTAGGATTTATATAGTTCACGATGACCTGGATATTCCTGGTGGATCACGGTGTGTGTGAATCTCCCACAATTAAAGTGTCAGACAACATTCATTCTGAAATAAAATCAGTAGCAAACCCTCTCACACACACAAATGCTAAAAATAAAAACAAAAAGTAATATCAGGAAAGGCTAAAGAAATGAGCAACTACAATTGTAGCCTGGATATAAAGGTGATGTGTATTAGCAAGATCCTGCTCAGAGGGTACAAATTCAAAATGATTTTTGACATTTCAAAAGTATCTTTGGTGATTGTACGACAATGTTGAAGAGATTCATCTTAGATAAATGTCTGTTTGAACATCCTTTCAGAGTACTAAACATCAGTGACCCCCACACACACAAAGCTGCAGTCACAAGTGCTGAAAGACTTAATGGGCACGTGTGTGCATATGCATGCATGCCTCTGTGTGTACAAAATACAACTTCTCCACCGGAATGCATAGCTACTCCTAGTTCAGGCCTGTACTGGATAGGACCAAGTTCCAAAGTTTCAAAATATAAGTCGTTCTAACCCTAATAAAGAAAAACTAGCCAAAGCGTAATTTAACATACAGCTGTCCTACACTCAGGATAATCTAAAGAGAAACGTATTCTCCATCTTTCATAACAAATCACACAGTCGTTCAAGTACCACACCTTTAGCACAATGCTTAGCAGGCTTCTCTATCAGCTAAAATGTTTTGCCAGCTTTCTTGTTCATAATTAGGTAGTAATGATCCTTTAAAAATCAGTGGGGGAGGAGAGGGATAATCTCTAATAAAAGAATCCGTTTTATTCCTTTGGGCTCAGCCATTTAGGTGAAAATATAAATCAAGCCATATAGCTAACTGAACAAAATAAATCTGAGAATAGGCCAACCAATAATCCACATTAATGTGCAGCAATGCAATGTATTTTAGATTGGGAAAGAGCACATCACGTGACTGTCAACTCCAATTTGTACGCAAGAGTAGTGTCCAGCATGATTCAACGGTCACCCTAGTTTAAGGATTATCCAGGCAATTTCCATTCTAACCCCTCCCCAAAGTTCCAAAAGGGCTTTCTGTGTGAGTTTGGAGGTGATTGTTTACAACAGATAAAAAGCCAGGAGAAGGAGAGCATGTTCCCCGGCACACCCTGCCTGCCCTAAACAGGCATGTCCAAGGTCCAGCATACACTGTTTACTAAACAAGAAGGGCACAGGCCCAAGTGGCTTCTGTCTTTCAGGCCTGCAGTCTTTTGAAAAGCAAGGCAGGGGTTCTGTTTTTAGTACTCACTTTGGTTCCGTGTTAATCCTGTTTTATGTTGTTCACACCTGCTGCTGACTAACAGCCTGTGCATGGGCTGGGGCTCGTGCTGCTTTGAAAATCCCACTAACAGCGAAGCTGGACAAAAGCTACCACCCAGGACTGAGACAAAGGCCGATTGGGAGAGGCAGACGCCCCCTCAAAATCTCTCTTCTCCTTTGCGTGGCATCTTCCGGTGTCCCGGGCTGCTCACCCACAAAAAATCGTAACCAGTAGCTCTTTATATTTTTGGAGAAAAAGACTAAACCCATTGGGCTATTTATACTCCTGAGCATTTTGTCTTTCGGTAAAATTGATGCAGATATAGCTAAAAGAAAGAGAGGATGGGGGGAATAAAAGGCAACTATCCGTTCATATCCTTACCCAAGAGAATCTGTACTCAAACGCAATTATTGAAAATATTCCCCAGCTGACCTGTTTGCACAGAATTTCACATCCAGATGGACAGAGGATACACAGCGTGTCCTACCCTGGCCACCATGCAGCCAGGACAGTGACTTCTACACCACCACTGTCTTCCACCGCCCTGGCAGCCCCAGCACTGCGTGTGCCTAATAGCAAACATCAAAAGGAATGATTTCTTTTTTGATCTTAGTACCAGCGATAAATCAAATTCAGTGCCACAGACAGGGAGGAGACGCGGCGGGAAGGGAAAACTCCCAGGCTGACAGAGGGGCCAGGCCGGCCTCCACTCAATCACGCTGGGAAGAAGCCGCCCTCCTCCCCCTACAAGACACGCTGGCTGGCTGTCCTCTCACGCTTTCCCGGGCCACAGAAATTCGCTGGGTCCCCAGGTGACCCCAGGCCGGGATGTTCTCCACGCTGACATCTCAGCGGTGGTCGCATCGCCCGGACAGGAGGCCCAGCTCCTCCTGCCGGGTGCCAGGTGCTGCCCGCAGGTGAACATGGAGGAGAAGGCGGGGGCTCGTCTGGGGCCGCCTCGCCGGCCCTCCACGCCCAGAAGCATCGGGGCTCCACTGGCCAGGTCGGGAGCCCCGGCTCCCACCCCGCACTCCCCAGGGGACACGGCTCAGGGGCGCAGGCTTCACAACAGACGCGCTGCCCGGCCCGAGACTGAACACGCGCAGGTGTGGGCCCAGGGTGGGGCGCTGGCATCTTCCCCAGCTCCCTTAGCAACCTCCCCGGGCACTGCGGCCTTCTGGGCAGTCTGCCCTCGCCCTGATGCGCCCACGCCGCCGGCCGCCTCCTGTGAGGTCCTCCCAGCGTCTCAGACGCGGTTCACTTCCACACTTCTGGGCACGCACACTGCACAGGGCAGCTCATTCCTGCGTCTCCCGTAATCTGACAGAGCCCATCATAAAATAAAAACTAGTTGTCGCTTTCCATTTGACTACGGAATATCAACAGGATAGAAACAAATTCAATTATTGGGTCGAATCAGAAGAAATTGCTGATATATGACCATTTTTTGGACCTCCAAAAAAATGGCAACTTCATACGGTTCAGCCTAATATAATTAGAATCCCATTGCCTTACTTCCATGCAAAAAAGCTTGATGCTTTGGCAGGTAATTTCATGATTCCAAACTTCACTTTTATATTGATTTTCCCTCAGAAAGCCACCTGTAGTTTGTTGGGCTCCTCTGAAGGAATTTATCTGAGTACGTTTTAATCAGCTGACCTGGGGTGGCGCACGCCTGCAGTCCTAGAGTTCAGGGAGCTAAAGCAGGAGGAGCATGAGTCTGAACCTAGCCTGCCTGGGCAACTTAACAACTTAGCCCCTATCTGAAATTAAAAATAAAAAAAGGTTGGGGGTGTAGTTCCGTGTAAAGGCCCTGGGTTGAATCCCCAATGCCAAAAAATAAAAAAAAATAAAAATAAAGAAATTATTTTGAGACTTGTCCTGGACTGTGGAGGCAGCTCAGTGGTAGAGCACCTACCTAGCACGCCTGAGAGTCTGGGGCCCAGCCCAGCCCAGCCCAGCACAAATAAAATGAATAAGAAGGGCTTCTACCTATCAGGTCCTGGAGAGCACAGACAATACCGGGTTAGCAAGTAAGAAGCTCACACAGGCGGTGCAGGGACGACTAGAAAGTTGTGTGGGGGAAGAGGCAGCCCGGCCATGCGCCGCGGTGGAAGACAAGAGATGTCTTCTCCGTCGCGACTTTGTACGTTTGCTCAAGACAGCAAGACTGCAGTGCATGGACCGCGGCACCGGTGTCCCGAGCAAGTGGTATTCCGGTTCTGTGTGTAGTGTTGGCAATGCGAGGCCCATGGTCCGCTAGGAGGAAAAGCCTCCTGGCTGGGCCTGACCAAGGTGCGCTCCTGCAGCTGCCCGCCGCGTGGCTCCCAAGCACGCCTACCTCGGAAGACACTTGAGACCACCTTATTTTGGTCATAGTGCTTTCCCCAGGCAGGAATTTTTATTTTAGTTTGAATCTTACACTGATCCATTCCCAGGGTTGCATTTTTATGTTTACAACTGACATCTTCATAAAAGAATGGAAGCTGTGAGAGATAGCTAAAAAGAGCAAAGGCTCGCCTGCAGTAAGTACTTAAAGTATTTTACACCTAAATGGAGCCCAGTTGTTTTTAGTTAAAATTTAATAAACCTTAAACTGATGACCTCTCTCCCACAGAAAGGCCCCAAGTTGCAAGAGAAGAGGACTTTCCAGTGAAATATATTTTAAGGAACTAGTGATGAACGAAGGTCTATCTGAGGCTGAATGCTTTGTCGATTTATCAGCTTGTGCACGTTCTGTCCCCGAATTCCCTACTGCTGCTGAGGGTACGGACCGCCGGGGCCTCACTTAATCGAATACCATTGATTCGAGTGTGTCACAGTGATCTCATTGAGAGTAATCAATAGTAATCCAAAATCAATCAATCCTCTCTTGCACTATCATTTATCAAATCTGAATACGCCAAATTATTTGTAGGCGTCAAATTACAAAGAGGAGAAAATGGTAGGACTGAGAAAGTTAATGGTTTATATTGAGGAGCAGAGCCAATATTCCCATAAATTTCCCCTCCCTCTCTCTCTCTCTCTCTCTCTCTGTGTGTCTCTTTCAAAGGGGAGGCACTTTAAAATGGACTATTACAGGCACAAATACATTTATCTTCTCATTAAAGCACCCTAGATTTATAATTTAGCTCATTGCATTCTGCAAAAAACAGATTTTTTGGGTTTTTTTGTTGCTGTTGATGTTGTTGTTTTTTTTACAGGACTCTGCTAGTTCGGCCCAACTGCTACAAACTTCCTAGCAATGGCTCCAGCAGCTTCTCCAGAGTTTCCTAGGTCTGCTAAGCTAAGTTTCAAATGCCAGCTTCCACGTGCTGGAAAAACAAGGCGATTCGAGGAACAAAGGACAGAACGGCATTTTCTGACATCAGAAAAGATGTTTGCTAGGCCCGGCGTGGCAAAGGCAGTGCTTCATTTCTCCAGAGAGGGTACAGCGTGGTCGGGCCTGCTCGGGACAGACACCGCTGTTCACGCTGAAGGTTCCGTAGCCACAAATTCACCTGAAATTTAGTCAGGGTAACAAATCCTTCTATTCATTACAGCACACGAAAAAGCACCACTCCTGTTTAACTTGAAGGAAAAAAGGGCTCGGATTGTCTAAAACATTTACTTTCGCTAATGTAAAAGTGTTGGCATTTTACTTCATTCGTGATAAGCTTGGTGCCAGTAGAAGTGATTATTCTTTTCTTTTTCAAAGCCTATCAGCATTTCGAAAAGCTCTCTCAGTCTTATCAGGTGTATGAACAGCACTCTGACCGAAAACAGTTTGTACTGCTCCTCTCTCTTTCTGCCAAGCTATCTGATAAACCCCCAACTAACTAACTGTATTTACACACAATCAAACAGAAGTTGTATCTTCTATGCACTGCAGCCGGATTCCAGCTCGCCAAGGCTCTGCTGGCTGTGACATTAACTTCAGAAAAATGCCAGCGGAGAGTGTCCCAAACTGACAACAATCAAGAAAACACTATAAACGCACTCAACTAGAAGGCACCACAAACAGAAACCAAAGGAAAACAAACAGGGGAAGCTGAAAGCCACTTCTCAGGAATTCACAGGAAAAATACAGTGTTCTGTGGGTGCAAAGGAGGGTATCATGCCACAGAAAAGTGACCCTGCAGAACGGATGAGTGAAAACGGAGATGTTCAAATACATATTGGGGCTGAGGAGGGGAAGGCGGCCGGGAAACATCTCTGACTTGCGGGGCAGGGTCCGCACACTGCAGGTCATCTCATGTGAAGACACGCCATCAACCCCAGATGGGAGAGAAAGAAAGTGACCACATTCTCACGACAGCCTCCAGCCATTAAATCTGCACAACAGCTCTTCCAAGTTTTGCTCATCTGGGGAGGGAAGGGGGCTTGAGGGGGGAATGGGATAAAATTTTAGGAAGCCTTGTTCATCAGAAGGAAATCAAGAAACAAAAGTACAATTGAGTGTGCAACCTCTCCTTTTTCTTATTCTTTTTACTTAATGAACTGGACACCTTGATACGAAGCTATTAAAAAAAAAAACTCCTCATCCAGATTAACCTAAACAGGCTGTCACCAACTGAAAAGGGCTGAAGCCAGTTCCTGGTCTCCAGGAGTTGGGAGTCCCGCCTCATGGATGGGTGGAATTTGGAGCATGAAAGATGGACAGTGACAGTCCCAGGACATGCGAGAGACTGGGAATCTACCTGAACGACCGGATGCCAACAGCTTCCTGGCCCTAGGGACCATTCTCTGCAGGAGCCCGTGTGTGTCCACTGCCACTGCCCCTCACCTTCCCTGCTGAAGGCAGAGCAGGCAAAGGACGGAAAGAAGGTGGCCAGGCTCCCCGAGGAACCCAGCTGTGGGCTGCAGAGACTCCACAGCCGGCCAACCCCCGAGCGGGAGGACACACAGACTGCCCACACGTGGGCTTAGCTCCATTCAGCCCGGTCCTTCCCATGATGCCAAGGCTGGCGAGGGCCCTCCTGTCGCTCACGGCTGCGGTGCCCACTGTACAGCCACTGCCTGATGGGACAGACCTGCGCCCATCGACCCCACAGCCTCCCTGACACAACTGGCTACAGGTGTGACGGCCTCCCAGGCTCTCACCTGATTTGCCAGCTTCCTGACTAAAGAGACCACCACAGGAATGGTCTCCCAACGATGGAAAGTGAGCATCATAACATCTTCTGTTCCAGGATTAGCTAGAGTTCTCCAGTAATGCGGGATTAACAGGATCCAAGGGCAATTGACAAAAGAAGAACCTGACACTTGAAATTTGTCCTTACATATGTACGTCAGCCTCTATAATTTTTCAAATGATCTGCTATTTTTGCTAACTCAGTATGTAATTTTTGATATTTGGAGAATATACTTGTATCATTCTTTTCAAAGCAGGTTCTTACGAATATTGTTGCATATTAACTGCCTTGAAAAAGATAAACTTTAAAATGTTTAACTCACATTGGGAGTATTAAAAGGAAAGGGGAAATATTCATTTAACAAGTCCTTTGTGTAATTTCTAAACAGCCATAAGAACTGAGCAAAACGTTTCTAGAGAACATGAGACAGGAGTTTCCACTGGTCGTGTCCTTCTGATCATGGAAAAGAAAGGAACTTATGCTACAGTTCTTCATGTCTCTATTCCTGATTTACCTCTCATTTATTTTTTGCATATTAAATAAAGCATGCAAAAAAGAAAGCATAAGTTTTTGTTTTTGTTTTTTCCCGCAGCAACATGTATGCAAGGTGGGACAAAGAGAGATACCTCCTGTTAAAAGTGGACTGCTGGGCCCTTTGTGGTTCTCCGCATCTTTGAGTTTTTATTTGTTTCACAGACAAGAGCAACGGTGCTGTACTACTCCAGAGACAAGGTCTGAACACCGCATTTTACCCCAAGGTGGTAGAAAGGTTTGAATGAGCTGCAGCTCTGCGCACCTCATGATTATCTACGCTGCCTGTATCCCTGCAGATAGTTTTAAAAGAGAAGTTAGCGAGCAAGCTGGTTTTCACTCCACTTGTACTGTCCGTCACTCTCAACTAGAACTGAGGATTTACTGATCGCTTTCCTCTGCTTAGTACCATCTTAAGCACCTGTTTTCCGAGGAGGTGCATGGTACAGCAAAGTTAAACTGACACGTCTGTGAAATGCCTGACAACCCTCGGTACATCCAATATTAATTTGTTTTCTTTGGCTAGGTGAGTGGTGCCAAAGCATATTACCCAGAAAGGGTGCTTCCAGGCCAAACCAGGGAAGGACAGTGCAGGTTCCGCTCCATTCACAGCGAAGTGAGAAGGCAAAGAAAAATGTATGTGACAAAAATTGCTTTTTATAATTAAAATTACCACTGCACTCTTAAATTCCTGTTCGTAAAAGACTGTCATCTCATCTTAAGTGGACTCCCCACGAGTAGTAGTAAGACTTTAACAAGAATTTAACAGATCTGAAATGCCAAAAGCTGGGTTTTTCATTCGCAGTGTTGTAGGAGAGAATTCCAGATAGCCGTAGGCTGCATTCTAACAGCTAGCGCTGTGTGTTATCTGCCCATAGTCAAATGCACAGCCTACGCCAGCGGATTGAAATGGACTTGAAATGACCAGTGAGAAGCCACTTAAACCTGTGTGCTCTCTTTTATCACTCTGCCCTCGTGAGTTACCTTTCAAATATGTATGTGTGCGCGGCCATAAATTAGAATGGCACAATGCGAGAAGAAATGAAACTATAAACAGCAAGTTTTCTCCAAGCACTTAAAAATCATTTTCAGAAACTACAAAAGGCAATAATGTATATAAGACACAAACAAATTCTAAATCCTCTTTGCAATCCTTGACTGAGAAATACATTCTGAAAATACTGTCCAAAACGTTGTCTAGATCAGAGAAAAAGAAATATGTGGCACTCTTGGAGAGAAATAGTAGCAAGGAAAGATGTGTCTGCTAATACTCTGAATGGAAATTATTTTTATTAGCAGAGGTTTCCTACACCTTACAAGGTATGAGTCTAATATGAATGTGAGACAAAGCTAAAAGATCAAGAAAACCTTCAAAAGGCAGAAAACTGTCTTCCAGCAGCCTCAGAAATAAGAGCTAACTTGGATCTTATGGAATGATATAAAAACGCAGTTGGCAAGATTAAAAAAAAACAACACAGTAAGAGTTAATGTGTCTCAGTGTTACAAAAATAAATAAAAGTAGGAAATGAACTGAGGGGTTTGAAGGAGGGTCTGAATTAGGACAAGAATTAGAAGAAAGGAAACAGAAATTATAAAAGTGTTTTCTTCCAGTGCCCAGATTTACTAAAGTAAAATCATAGACCTCTAAACATATCTCTTAGGATTAAATTAAACAATTCTGAAATAAGATGCATTTTAGGAAAATATAATACTTATTCATTTTATAGTCTTGTTTTTAGCACCCCCCCAAAAAAAAAACAACAAACAAAAAACCACGTTTATGTAGTTCAGGTAAAGCAGTCCACACTGAAAGCTATCATGCTTTGCATTCAGATATACTTGTCAGAAATGGTGTAGACAAGAGCTATTTAAACATTTTTTTCTTGGGTATAGGCCTGATCCGAGAGGCATTTCATAATTATGCATTTAATATCAGTAGTTTATTTCCTATGTTACAAATTATTTATGATCACTAGCTATTGACTGCATGAATGAAAAATCATTGAAATTTTTTAAAAATCAGAGACAAATTCACTTACTAGGTCACCTGTTATTTGCCTACTATGTAGCAGATAAATCAGTTCAGTTTTAAATCTGACCTGGTAAATTCCTGAAATCTTAATTCCAGGCTAAAGTCATCCCTAGCAATGGAGCTGGCAGCCAACTGATTCGAATAATACTTGCGATCTACTTTATCATAGAAATAAATACCCATGAGCAATTTGAACAGCACACCTGCTTGCTGCACACCCTCCTGTCCTCGTGTATGTGTGTGTCTCACATGGATGCTGTATGTGCGCATACATTCCTGTGAGCATCTTATCGACAGCTCTGATTTGCATGTAGCAGATGTGTATTTACTGATTGAAATGGTGTAGATGGGTGTACACCAACGCACAGGGCCACAGAAATAATAATCAATGGCAAATCACACAGAACACACGTCCAAACGTCAAGCCGGAGAGCGGCACAGTGCCCTCCCCGCTCTATCAGACGCACCCAGAAGTAAGACTGGAGAGAGAGAGGCTAAATATTTCACTGTCAGACGAAGGGGGGAACAGCAAAGCATTACCATCGCCTGTGCGTTCGGACAAGGACGATTTAATACGATGCGAGAGGATGTAGAAGAGATAAAAACGGAACAAACTGGGCCAATGTAATCAAACGTTTTCACCCGAGAGCTGGCACGGCCGGCACCCCAGTGCCTGTGAACACATCAACACTGCATTGTTTCTGTCTGTTTCCCATTCGCCAGGGAGCGGGATTCAGAGCAGGGCTTCACCACTGCAAGGACTTTAAAGTTCTCCCCTGACACCTTAAGTGCTTTTTCCTCCTCTTTCTAAACGTCTGCTAGGTGGTTCAGAAAAGTTTATTTGGCAGTAATTGTTTTAATAAAAACAAATCACTGCTATTATTTGTCCCTTGTGTTTATAAAGTCTGAGCCATCAACCATACACAACACATTTCCATTTTTTTTTTAAAGAATATACAGAAAAATCTTCAGGGCTGATCATCACCTTACAGCAAAACAAAGAAATATTTTGTTTAGTTACTGTTCTCAAACAATGATGAGGAATTTGTACCAAGTGGCAGAGACTGGACGTGGAGTATTATGCCTCCCTTCCAAAACAGTCATCTCTTCTTTGTCTGTAATTCGGGCAGGAGTGAGGTACTGTGGGAGTATTGTTAAACAGAATCGTAGAGAAGTTAGCTTCCCTCTTTGATGAATAGCACCAGGTATCGAAAATTAATTGTGAAAGTATGGCCCGGCTAATGAGATGGCCCTTATCTCTGCTCAGCACAGGAACCACAAGTATTTTTCTGCTGGCGCAATATTTTATAAAAAAATGTCTAAAGTGTTATTCACTAAATAGAAAGACCTCAGAGATACAAATTATCATAAATTCTGAGATCTGGGAAATCTGGAGTTAAAACTGATTTCTGCAATATTCCCTTTTTTTGAATCTCTCGTGCCTTGTCATTTTTATTTCACAAAAAAATTACTTTCTCCTAGTAGCATTTTTAAACACTGAATTACAAACCCATTCTTCATCAGATGGTCGATATAGAGCACAGGTCAGGTGAAATCGGAAAAGCACATCAAAGGCTGTAAGTTTAATATATACGCTATATATGTAAATGTTCGAACAATGATACCTTATTGTAGGAAAAACACTACAAAAATGATCATCCATGCAAGAGAATTAATGGCTACCCACAAGGGCTTTGCTAATAACATGGGTTAATTACCGCTGCAACACACTAGGCTCAGTAAATAAAGCAGCAGTGCTATAAACACATTAAGACAGAAACCATCCCTGTAAGAACCAGCCAACACGGCTGCCCTCGCCTGCTCCCGGGAAATGCAAAGCAGTTTTCCAGGTCTGTCTGCAAGAGGATTTAAAAACTTACCCAGATTGCGCACAGGGTAACATGCACACACCCTAACACAAAGAGCTGGAGAAATGCAGGTGACGGTCACTCACACTCACTCCCCTGCCACACTGATTCCGATAACTCAGGACCACTTTTTTTCTTTCACGCTTACTTCGCATTGGAAAATCATTCGTTACATAATACACATCGTCTGGCTGTCTCGGTTATCTATGGCTTGGGGTTTGTATCCCGGTTATGGAGTCCTTAGAAAAATAGAATTACTCTGTTTGATTTAGAGACGTGACAAGCGAGCTTGCGAGACTGCACAGCCAAGCTTGCCCCCCCACCCAGCCGCTGCTGCTTGTGACCTCCAGTAATTTACAGAGAAATTATCTGAAAACATTACCTGTACCACCCACCTCTAAGGCTGCAGGTGTTTTCACAGGAGTCATAGAGAAGGATTGGGAGGAAAAGTAATCCGAGCCCCAAGTCTGGAGTTTGAAGTATTCTCTCTTAGGAAAATAAACTTAAAGTGCCTGTTTCTAGTTCTGAAGTAAACTCACATCTGAAGTGACTTGGGCAGGCTCCTGTCTTCCAAAACACAGTGTCCACTCTGATGGCTTTGTGGTTGTTATATACACTTTTGCTTCTTGTCTAATTTTAGCCCCCCCTAGTTTGACATTGTATTACCACTTTTGAACAGTTACATTTCAACTCAGTGGAGGTTTTCAGAATAAGAGGTAAGAGAAAGGAAAGAAAACAAAAAATCAAACCCCTGAAACAGAAAGAGTGGATCGTACAAAATAAAACTTGCATTGCTACATGCAGGGATCTTAAAACACAAGACTGTTGACAAACGTTCAACGTCTGCGTTTCAATGATCAGTCTGAAATTTACTAAACTGAGCCTTCCTCCTCGCCCTGTCTGTTTTGGAGTGTTTCAATTGCCTTTCCTTCTTCCAACAGCTGTGACAACTGTTAAAACAGTCAGTTAAATTAAGTCCGCTATATAATCCTGTAGTCAATGTTACATTTTAATCAGAGGTTGATCAGCACATGCATTCACAATGATTAGACTGGCACACATGTCAAAATGAGCAGATATATTATTTTCATCTATTTATGCTATCAGCTAGTACTGCTATTAAATGTGAAACAAGCTCTCAACTATGGTGTTCTTTAATGTGCTGGCACATTTCCTAAAATAAAAAAATACACAGCTAGAGGTTAACATTTTAAGCTCCTTTAATGGTGGTCAATAAAGTGTATGAATCTTTTTAACAGCTTCCAAAGCAGAGCCTGTCCAATATTTTCCTCAGGAACTGCATAACTCAGGTTTCATTTCTATGTATACACACACGTGATGAGGTTTAAGCCAGCACAATTACTATGAATATTAATAGCATGTATAAATTCTGTGGTTTATTAATTGAGACAGAGAGGCAGATGCGTTGCCTAGCGTTGGATCTTTCTGTCTGTCCAGTGAACCACGTAACCATCAGAATCGCATCCAGACAATAAATCTGTGTTTTTAAAAGATGACTTTTAATTGAGCCAAAAAAGAAAGCTAGTTTGAATCTTGCGCCAAAGCCAAAAGGACCTGTGCCCTGATTTCATTTAAATGTATCTGCTTTAAGAGGCTTATCTAAACTAATTATTCAAATTAGCTATAAGAAGTTAAATTTAAGGAAACTACTTTAAAAGGAAACGGGGGGGGCATTTTTAAAGTTTAGTCTGGTTTATTTTTTTTTTTTTTTACAAGAGAAAGTTCAGAATCTGGAAGAGCCCGGATGAGGCATTTTCCAGACAGGGAGACATTTTAAATTCCCCAATTCTACAGCGCCAGGTACACCGACCACCAAGGCCGCCCCGTAGGCAGTCCTACCTTTGTTTAATTTTCATTTTTCTTTCCATGCATTTTAAGGTTCTTTCTTCCCTGGAGTGTTCCAAACTGATCCAAACACAGCCTTATGATCTTCCAGGTCTTCCTAAATCCATCTCCTGGCTGTGACTGCGGCCGTGTGTGCGTGTGCACGCGTGCAGAGACAGACACACAGGCACACACGCACTCACTCACATGGAGACGTCCCCCGGCAGCCACCGAGACAGCGAGCGACTTTCCGTGCCTCCCTTAATTACAAAGGAGCGGGCGCTAAGGACAGCTAGCGGGCACCCACCTCGAAGGCAACCTCCCCTCCCACGTCACGTCACATTCTCTCGGCGGCCCAGAGAAGCCAGCGTGTGCCAGGAGCAACTCTTTCCGGAATTATAACAGTTGGTGATGTGAAAGCAGACCAATAGGACTGA
This sequence comes from Fukomys damarensis, assembly GCF_012274545.1. Lineage (NCBI taxonomy): Eukaryota > Metazoa > Chordata > Mammalia > Rodentia > Bathyergidae > Fukomys > Fukomys damarensis. Next base: position 5,183,135 of record NW_022900923.1, on the reverse strand, counting down.
GTCCACGGAAAGCCAGAGGAACCCTGTGACAGGTCCCGCACCCACTCAGATTTTATCTGACCAACTCATTTACACAAGAATGCCTAATTTACTCCCCCGACCCCTCTCGCGCCCCGTCCATCTCTCACCTCTAAATCCACATTTCCAGGAGCACCGAGACATTCATAAACAGGAATTAACTGCATTCGAGAATAAAAGTACTTTTTCACCTTCTCTGGAGGAACCATGCACGAACCGGCCACAGTCTCAGCGCTGCCTATTTCAGGGGAGATTTGAAAACTCAACGCTGTTTCTTCTCTAGTTTCTGTCCCCACTGCCCTAAATATTTACAATGTGTGAAAATCTCGTGTCACTTCATGGACTTATTTGTCAGTTAAGTGCTGACTTCACGCTAACCATGCAAATAACGTCATTCCAGCTCCCGACTGCACAGGGCTTTTTTTTTTTTTTTTTTTAATTGTTCTCCGAAGGAGAATTAGTCAGTGTGCAGTCCTGCCTCCAACTCCGCGGTCAGAAACGACAGGGCGCTGAGCCTATCCGTCAGACTGCGAACGCGCAAGAGGCTCTCCATGGCAGAGATCGTTTAGAATATTGCATTTTAAAACATCGCTGCTTGGGAAAACGGGCCCTTGGTAAAAGATGCATTGAACAGTCCACTAGGCATCGCGACCACACGCCTACCCTTAACACCTGAACGAGAAACACAGTTGCCTCCAAGGTCGCCCTGCAGCCAGAGAGCGATCGTGGACTCGGGCATTCACAAAGCAGCGCGCCGAGCCCAGCCCGAGCATGCACCCCGCGCCCCACGCGAGTCGCGCAAGCACAGGCAAGGTACCTACTCTTCCTCGTAGTGCAGGGAGAAAGACTCGGGAAGGCAAAGTTCTACCGGATCCATGTGCGCCCGGCAACCATTATTTGTGCACCCCAGCCATAAATCAAAGTTTCCTTGACAGCGCCGCGCGATTCCCCGCGAGCTTCTGCGGGCTACGAGCGCAGAGGCGCGGCCACGGACCGAGCTCCCACTCGCGCCTCCTAATCAAGGGCTGGGAGCCGCGACCGCGCTCATGAATATGCAGCAGGCTTTGCATATGCATGTCCGCGGCCCAGGCGCGCCGCCGATTGGGGGGCAGCCGCCCAATCAGGAGGGAGGCGACTGG
>NW_022900923.1:5177496-5181793 GCF_012274545.1 Fukomys damarensis | reverse complement strand
TGCTGCGCGGTCTCGGGAAGCTCAGATCTGGCTTGCTTTGGAAAGCAGGAGGAGGCCGGCGAGCGCCGGCTAATTCCGGGGAGGCTGCGGCAGGGGGACCGACCGGGCCGGGTCCAGGGGCCTGGATGGGCGGCTGCCTGCGCCGCCGGTGCAGCTCCCTCCCTCCCGCTGCCTCTGTCCTGGTGGAGATTTGGGTATTCGCTTTTAAAAATTAACAAGAGACCTGTCTGTCTTCTGCACGGCTGCACCGTGGGCCTGGGTCCTCCTCTCTGAGACACGGATGCACTTTTATACAACTGCCTTGGGAACAGCCCTGCAGGGTGAATGGGCTTCAGTTTGGGGGAAGGCCACAGGCCAGGGGTGACTGGTACCCTGAAGGTATCTCAGACCACAGTTTCTGAAGGTAGCACAGTACTGAACAGCGCAGGACGAGTATTTTTCCATCAGAGACTCATTTCAGTACAAACTCCTGCATTAGGAGACGAACGCTGATTTATGTGATTTTTTTTTTTACCCTAAATATTCAGCTTTCCAATAAACGCAGTACAAGGGTTTGTTTCTATGCACAGTGTACACTTTGTGTTCTACAAAAAGCCCTGAGACCGGTGGTAAACAGCCCAGGTCACTGTCTAAACTGGTGCAGACAATCACTGCAAAACTAGGACTTCTCAATCATGAAAAAAAAAAAAAAAAAAAAAAAAAGACAACCTAAGAGTAAGTGTTCTTCCCCTTGTAATAGCGCATACAGTGTTTTAAATTCCCGTGTAACAGAGTCGTGCTTAGCTTCTATTTTAAAGGATAGGATTTTTTATCCTAGCGAATGTACTTGGGAAGAGATACCAGCTATTTATGGCAGAGAGATAACAGCTACCCTATGGGGAGTGGAGACCCACAATTCTGATGTAATCCAGCCCGTCACTTCCCAGCCTTTTGCATTTTAAGTCCTACAAGGCAGAAGTAGTATAATCTCAGAGATCAAAATAAACCAGTTCCAATATTCAGAGTGTTAAACTCATGAAGTCAGAACTAAGCTCTCTCCCTCAACCCTCTAAAATTCTGTAGGCCTTTGAAAAAAAACAACAAAGCACTAAAATAGAACAGCCACATTAAAATTCAGAATATAAAAATGACAGACATGATTTGGTTCCCCCCACGGGGGGGGGCAATTTCCCAGTCCCTGCCCTGTATTTAGCTAGATCTAAGCCATGGGCTTGGTCCCTTTTATCTGTGATCTAAATGTCCACAAGTTTCTAGATCGGAACTCACAGAGCAAAAATTTGAGCTTGAGAATACCGTGTATGAAAGCAGGTAGCAAAAGCTTAATTACCAGTAGCATTATGCTGTCTATATTGTTAAATGTGAACTCTGCAATTGAGATGTAAATTTGGTTGTGAGCAATGAATTAACAAGAGTTCTGAGATGCAGAAGAAAATCCAAGCATTCTGCAGACACTCGAGAAAGAAAAAAGATTTGTCTATTCAATCTAAAATGAGACATGTAATCAGTTTATAATTTTTTTAAAAAAATACACCAAAAGGCATTTGCAAAAGAAACATGATTTTTTCCTAAAATACAATCAAAGGAATACGGACGCTTATGCTGCATTAGAAAGATTTTTAGTTCGTATGATTAGGGCCTTGATTTCTGAATAAACAGAAATATTCAAGGTAATGGACACATTCGATCACACACACTTTTTAAAAGATCCACCACCCCCCAAAAACAGCATCTTATTTTTGTCCAGGAGTGTATCTTATACAAAAATAAACCCACCTGGCTGTCAAGGCTGTCTCACCCCGCCCGCCCCGTCCTGTCCTGCTTGACTTCTCTGAATAACCAGGCTGCTGCACACCTCCTCGTGATGCCCAGGAAATGGTTTTTCCCACAGCACACGTGGCCCGGCCTGTCATTCACCAGCGGGCTCAAGTCACCACAGTGCCCAGGAGCGATCTTTCTTTTCCCAGAAGTTTTTCGCCCCTCGGGTATTTCTTTGCCCTCATTAGGGGCCATCTGACTTCTTTAGAAACGTCGCACCTCCTGGGCCTGCGTCCGTCTGGCGTTTGTGCCATGGGACACACGCACGCACAGAGACAGGCGTGTGTCGTCACCCAGCTACCCTGCCACATCCCACCCACGGGGCCCCAGGCCGGCTGCTCTCCCAGTGGCTGACTGCACCAGGTGTCCTGCGCTGGCTGTGTCCCCCTGGGGCCCAGTCACCTGCCCGACTCCCCAGCCGGTGATTCCATGCACTGGTCTTGGATCCAGCTGAACGATTTAAACTGTCAAATAGTACCCGAGCCCCACACCTGGAGACGGCTTCCAGGATGTTTATAAACACACAGCCTAAGCCATCGCGAGGGTGCTATCCACAGGAAATAAATACGCCACGGAAAGTACTGAGTTTGCACCGTCAAGCATCCCAGCTACAGAGAACTCGGGACGGATACAACAGTCCAGCAGGAGCACGCTGCTAACCTGTCCGGGACACTTCACAATCTTACCACAAGGAGTCCACCCAAAGCAGGGGACGCGGCCCGCACGTCTCTGCCAGGCTCTCCGGAGAGCAGACACAGACCTGCACCCTCCATGTGTCAGGAAGGACCAGCCCTCACCACACACGCGACAAGCCGACCCCCCTGGGCAGCGGCCACAAACAGCCAGACAGCCGGGCACAGGGCAGGACATTGATTTCCTGTCCGCGTGAAAGAATGGAGCAGCCCGGTGTGAGCAGTACATTCCTGGGAGTCCTCACACCCAGCGTCGCTTCCCAAAATACCCTAACCCTAAAGGTACGAGAGACAGCCTTGCTGTTCCTGCCTGTTGATAGTTATTTTTAGCTCTCGGCTCCCCTTTGCTGAAAATGAACAGGAGGAATCTATACTGAAATATTTAAAACCCACCAGCACTGTTCTGAAAGCAGATTTTCATGTTATTCTGCACCTTTGTCACTTGTTAAATATTTAAGACCAAATAAGACATCACAGATTTTGATTTCCAAATTGCCTTTCATAGATCCTTCCCCGGGATCATAAACCTTTGAAAAGCTGTCTGGTGTTCGAGCCACTTTTCCTGCTGTCTCTGCTATATAACAGCCTGTGGAGTGTCACATAGCGTACTACAACAAAAGCAAGCCAAGGCAATTACAAATTATCTTTTTGTTATTGTTGCTGCTGTTGTTGTTTTGAGACCGGATCTCCTTATTTAGTTCAGGCTGGCCTTGAACTCACTAAACCGACCTCCAATTTATGGAAATCCTCCTGCCTCAGCCTCGCAGGGGTGGGATGACATACCACCACACCCAGCCACAAACTACCTTTAAATCCAAAAGAAAATCCCCAGGAACATATCTGGGAAAAGAATCCCAGATAACAGTCAAGGAAGCCTAGAAGTGGCCTCCCAGCCTGGCCTGGGACACGTGACCTGAGTGGCCATCCCTGGCTCCGTCCTCCGAGGCCCACCCTTTCCCATTGAGAGCTCCAGGCTTTCCCTGTGTGGGGATGGTATTTTCGGTTACCACCGAGCCGCTGTGGGTTCCTTGTCCTCTTCTCCACAGAAGCACTAATAAAACCCTCCCTCTGACAGCCCTCCCATCCTATAAATGGCCCCCCCATTGCCAAATGACAGAGTCTACATAAAAAGGCCCATCCAGGAGCGGCTTTATCCACGCTGGAACACACCGAGCTCTCGACCTAGTGTTTCTGGGAAGTGGGAATTTTACCAAGAAAAAGAAAAAGACAAAAAAAAATCCCGGCAAGACAGAGAAACTAGCAGAGGCAGTTTGGTGTCTGTTTAATTAATTCAGGATTATTTCACTTTCGTTTTGTCAAGCTAATGATATACATGGTACGACGACGTCAGTAAAAATTAAATTATAAACTACAGCAGCCCCGGTGGGAAAACGGACGGCAGGTCGGCTGTGTTTCCAACCTAGTCACCCTGGTAAAAGCGCAGGAGCCTTTCCTGGGAGCGGCACGGCAGGTATTTACGGAGCTGCAGAACACGGGAGAGTTCTCATCAGCAAATGAGGTGCTGTTCTATCTTTTTCCTGAATGCTACGCACCGTGAGCTAAAGGCAGAAAACATCCAAGGTCAATGTCCCGTTTTAGACCTTCTCAGGCAGCTCTAATATTATGATAATCAAGCGGCAAATATTCCTACAGAAAGAGTAAATTAGCCTTTTCACTTGAAAGATGATTATGATAAACAATAAACCTGAGAGAGGACAAAATCCCTCTTTTTAAAAGCCATAAATTGTTGACTCAATCATGTGTGATGGCGGAGTCCAAAATCAAGGGTG
>NW_022900923.1:5173685-5177351 GCF_012274545.1 Fukomys damarensis | reverse complement strand
GGGGGAGGGAAGGGAGGGGGAGGAGGAAGGAGGGCGGAGGTACACAAAGGGAGGATTCCAGAACGGCAACCCAGCCCAGTACCGGTACAGAGGGACCCGGCCACCATCGGGGCCATCCCGCCGACATAAGGCCCTGGGTGTGCATGGAGAGGCACCATATATATATATATACACACACATATGAATATGTATTCATGAAATCAAAAAGGCACCAAGTGTTTTTTCTTGCGGCATCAGGACGTTCAATACAGTATGATAGCTCCTCTTTTGACATCTACCCTTTTTTCCAGATTTTTCTACGAACCAGTTAAAACAAAAAGAAAAGCGTGCAATATTAACATCTGGTACCCACATGAACAGCTTTCAGGAGGTCATGGCACTTTCTATCACATCAGAACGGACACACTCCTGTGGTGGTGCACGTCTGTAATTCCAGCACTCTGGGAGGCTGAGGCAGGAGGACCACAAGTTTTAGTTCAGCCTGGGCAAAGTAGCAACTTCATGAGACCCTGTCTTAATCTAAAGAACTTTAAAGAGGAACTGGGGAGGCAGCCGACCCTCTTTATGCTCTCAGCCGTGCCCAGTGTGAATAATGAAGTCCATGTACCCTCCCCACGGAGAGCTTACACCGTGAACAGCCGTACTGCTTTCTGATCTCGGACCGCAGGAAGAGAGAGAGAACGCCATGTTAATTCAGCCTGACTCCGTGTCTGACAAAGAATTTAAGGTGCTGAAGGCAAAAGAAAATGGGGCAAATACCCCCCAGAGAAAATCTAAAGCTCTGCACAGGGGTGCAGGCCTGGAATCCAGCACTGCAGGAGGCTGAGGCAGGAGGATAACAAGTTTCCAAGTTTTAGCCCAGCCTGGGGAACTTAGCGGCTTAGTGAGACCCTGTCTCAAACTAGAACAGGGCTGGGGCTGTAGCAATGCAGAGGCCCAGGGCTCCATCCCCAGTATAGAAAAAGGTCTCGTCCAGGAATACAGCTGCCTCCAGGAGACAGCAAGGCTCACTTCCCTCTCCTCCTCCTCCTCTTCCTCCTCCTCCTCCCTAGGTCTCTTCACCCATGGCTCTCGGGAGCCCCTGCTCCTCCTGACCCTGTGATCCTCCCCTGGGTTCCCGAGCACAGGAGCCGGGCTGAGGCCTCAAGAAGCTGTCTGGGTGACACAGGCTCAGGGGCACAGCCAGGGAGGACCAGGTGGCCCTCCTTTCACTCACAGTGCTGGGCAGCATCCGCACTGGGGCCTGGGATGGAGCGCAGCAGGCCAAAAAGGTCCGGGAAGGAGGAGCCAGAGTAAACGGGGAGGAATCCCTGGAGACAAAATGCCCCCAAGTGTTGATGAGTTGGTGTCATTATCTCTCTTCTCTCTGGGAAATCAACTGGTCTTTTATAAGCACATTTTGACTATCACTGCCTTTACTGATTGGGGTGGTTTTGGCTTTTTCATTCATTTTCTGTGCAGCTCAGACTGGCCTTGAACTTGTGGGGATCCTCCTGTCTCAGCCTCCCGAGTGAGTGCTGGGATTACAGAAGTAATCTCCCTCCTGTCAGTCTGTGTTACAGAAAAGCAAACTCAAGACCCCATTTCCCCTCCTCCAGAGTTCAGTCACCACTCTGCTTAAGAAACTAAATAAAAGACAAAATTTTCATTAGTGAGGGGAGAAAAAAACTCAACTCACCCTTCAATAAATTGGAATTCTAAACAAAGACATGAAATTCGAACAGGAAGGTTTTTTTTAAGCTATATTTTTCAAAATAAAGCCAGGTGGGAAAGTTTAGGTACTTAGAACATTTTTAAATTATAATGAATATGCATGCCTATTATCCCAGCACTCAGGAGGGAGGCTGAGGCAGGAAGATCCCAGGTCAGTCTGGGCTACACAGTGAGGTCTCCTGTAGAATAAACCATCCAGCCTCATCAATTTAGCAATTTCATGACACCCCCGTAGGAAAACAAGATGAAATACAAAGCACTGGGGGCATAGCTCAGTGTGAAGGCCCTGGATTCTGGCCCTAGCTGCAAAAAGTAAAATAAATCAAAGCTGCAGCCGGAAACCAATGGCCCCGACTCCTCAACTTGATGCCCTCGGTCCCACCGCCCCCCACGTTTTGGAAACATCGCATTCAGCACGCAGAAATCAGCACTGCACGTACGTACCCCGCGGCCGGCCGGAGTGTGGCCAGAATGTACTGTCCCCTCAGCCTGTGTTCTTCTGTGCCCCTCTGCTGCACATTTTTCAAAGTTTGAAGTAAAACTTTAAAAAAGAACTCACAACCCGCAGCAGCAGGACTGTTGCGCTCTTATTTGAGTGCGCCGACTGCAGACTTTTCTATGGCTTCTTTTATTTCTTATTCTTTTTCTTTCTTTCCATAGAGACAGGACTTTGCTCTGTAGCCCAGGCTGGCCTGGAACTCAGCAATTCTCCTGCCTCAGCCTCCTTTGCTCACTGGGATTGCAGGCGTGTGCTGCCACGCCCGGCCTCTTATTTTCCCTGTTTCTTAGCACTGTTGTGACTCCTGCCCCACGCTGTTGCTAAGGGGACCAGACCCAGCTCAGCACCTTGCTTTCAACCACTGAGAAGTCACAAACCTGTCAGGTCTCAGCCACAGAAGCAAAGAATCGTTCTATATCCGGGGTCTGGAGTCGCCCGGAGGAGCTCAGCCTACAACCAAAGGCGAGGGGCCCGGCCTGCACATGCCATCCCCTGGCCCAGCAAGGAAAGGTTCCCTGTCCCACAGGCCTGGATGGCGTGGGATCCAGGCCCTGCAGACCCCCAAACTCTGGGGTCTCGGGCAGCGCCCTGGTATCCTTGTCTTGGTTTCCAGTGGGTTAAGAACCATTAACAAGAGGAAAGAGCTTTGCAGAGGGCCAGTCTGCTCCCTTCACAGAGCCGCGAGAAAGTCTGGGGACACAAACCCGAGCAGACTGTGAGGGTCCAAAATGCCAGGAAAGATTATCTTTACCCGGATGATTTAGACCTGCAGAAACCTTCGGATTGCAGAACCCTTGGGAGGCTGAGACAGGAGGGTCGCCACCAGTTTCGGGCCGCCTGGTCTACAGAGCGAGACCCTTACCCAAACAAAACAACAACAAAACAGGATGAAAAAAAAAAGTGCTACAGAAAGACAAAGGAAATTATTACTGTTGAGTTTCTTAAATTCAGGTGCATTATTTGGGTCACTGGATCGATCCTGGGTGCGGATCTCCGATCTAACAAAATGACAGGATGGAGCAAGGAAAGCGGGGAGGGCGGGGCGGGGACCTCGGTGCTGTGGCTTCACCCGGCTCTCGCTGTGGCCCCAGGACAAGGGCGGGCAGGGACCCAAGGTCGCTTGCTCAGGGGTGGGGGGGACAAGGATCCTGAAGTCACCAGCAGAAGATGCCGCACAATCACAGGTCCAGTTACTGTTTAAAGAAGAATGAATGAAGATTCCTAACCAGGTGGTGTGGTGCACATCTCAACACTCCGGAGGCTGAGGCAGGAGGAGCGGAAGTTTGAACCCAACCTGGGCAACTGAGCTACTTAATGAGAACCTTTCTGAAAAATAAATAAATACAATTAACAATAAACATTAAAAAGGCAGGAGGGCTGGGGATGTAGCTCAGTGTGACTGCCCTGAGTTTAATCCCTAGCACTGCCCAAAGGAGGGGGCAGGGGTGGGGATG
>NW_022900923.1:5145665-5173592 GCF_012274545.1 Fukomys damarensis | reverse complement strand
GGGGGGGAGGGGAGGATCTCTTGCACAAAGTCTCCTTCGCCGTCTCTCAGTCCTCCAGACTTGGCACTGGAGACCAGAAGTGAGGAGCCCGTTGAAAAATGCTAATAACTTGGGCTGGGGCTGTGACCCCACCCCCACCCCCACCCCTGTGTCTGATCTTCAGCACCACCTAAAAAGGAGTAAGTTGATCCTCCCACCACTGGAACAGCTGAGGCAGGAAGATTTCTGTGAGTTTGGTTCAGCCTGAACCACGCCAAGAGACTTTGTCTCCAAACACAGCTTTTTTTGGTTTAACCCCTGGCGCCCTAGGCTGGGTTGTTGTCCTAACCCTCCCGGAAGCTCCCTTACCGGGAACCACTGACTCCCAGACTGCACCTCACACCCCCGGGGCAGGGGTCCCCAGAGGCTCCGGGTGCAGATTCTGGCCCACACCCTGGTCCTCGGGAGCCTGGGGGAAGCAGTCTCACCACTGACCCCTACTCCTTTCCCAGCTGAGGTCCCACGGAACCCCAGACCCCCCAGAGGCTGTCAGAACCAAGCACAACCCCGTCCACGGCGAAACCCCCACCGAGGGGCCAGGAGATAATGAGGGTTTGTTTTTGTTTTTGTTTTTTGAGACAAGGCCTCACTGTGTAGCCCAGGCTAGTCTTGATTTGTGTAGTTCTCCTGCCTCAGCCTCCCCTGGGTACTGGAATTTCAGGCATGTGCCACCACACCCAGCTTTAAGAATGAGGTTTAAAATGCCAGGAATACAAGAAAATGGCAACAACCACAAAAATGCCCAAGAACAGCCCGGTGTGGTACACACCTGTCATCTCAGCACTCTGGGAGGCTGAAACAGGAGGATCACAAGTAGGGCAACTTAGTGAGACTCTGTCCCCAAACAAACAATAAATAAAAATTGGGCCTGCTGTGACAGCCGTGGGGTGTGTGGTGTGGGAGACAGGTCAGTGAGGAGGCCCGGGGCCCAGCCCCACAGACAGACACAAAGACCGAGCTGTCTTTCACTAGTTTTTATCTCTGTCCCTCAGGACTCAGTCCTCAGCGGACACTGGGAGGCCACCGCCTGGAGCAGCGGCTCTGTCACCTGGGCAAAACTCCGCTTGGGAGAACTGAGCACCGGCCACTGGAGGGGCAGGGAAGAAAAGGCCACTTTTGCAGAGACACATTTTTGTGTTGTTTTTTGAGACAGGGTCTCACTATGTAATTCAAGCTGGCCTCAAACTCACAGTGATTCTCCTGCCTCAGCCTCCTGAGTGCTGGGATTACAGGTGTGAGCACACCTCTCCCCAGCTTTCCTTTAATTTTTGAACTAGAGAGATCTCTAAGCCTCTCAGAGGAAGACGTTTAACACTTAAGAGAACACAGGATAACTAAAAAGTGGCCAGAACTCCAAGCATCCGGATTTTTGCCTGTGGTCTCTTCTCTGTTCCTACAGATTATGTACAGCTGGGTCTTCTTCCACTTGAGGGCCGTGAGGAGGACCTGGGGATCGAACCCAGGCCCTCCACACTGAATTATAACCACAGCCCTTTCTTTATTTTGAGACAGGGTCTCACCAAGTAGCCACGTTTGCCCAAACCGGGCTTGAATTTGAAATCCTCCTGTCTCAGCCTCCACAGTGCTCAGATACTGGGGTACGTACACTTGGGTGTTCAACCACATTTATTTAGAACTCAGTTTTTGCCTTCCTGCCTTGTGGATTTAACCATGTCATCAGGCACAAGTCAAAGTGTTTACTTGAAATTGACTTTTAAAAGTCATATAAAGAAAGTGATTCTCCAGGACAAGGGGCGTTGGGTTATCAAGGCTGGGAGGCTGAGGCAGGAGGAGTCATGGTCCCAGCCCAGCCTGGGCAGCTGAGTGACTTAGCAAGATTCTGCCCCCAAGGTAAAAAATAAAAAGGGCTGCAGGTGCTGCTCTTTGCAAAGGCCCTGGGTTCCATCCCCAGGACCACAAAGACATTTTAAAGCTCTGTACTGTCCTTATGCTGAGAAAGACTTATGCCTTTTCGGCCCTGGGGTTTTGGTCCTGAGGCCTCTCTTTTTCCTCCCTTTATTTCTAAAGTTCCAACTGCCACCCTGCATAGGGATCAGTCCCCCCTTCTGTCTGCCCACCAGGCAGCTCTGGGACAAGGGACTACACAACAAAAATCAAGATTTTCTTGTCCCAACATACAAATCCGTTCTCAAACCAATCCAAACCCTCTTTCCTAGTTTATTTCTACTCTCGAGTTCTGCCACAGAAAACCTGGTATTATCATCTCCACTTGGCTGGACGTGGTGGCAATGCACCTGTCATCCCAGTACTGTGGAGGCCGAGGCAGGAGGATCTCCACCAGGTGGAGGCCAGCCTGGGCTACATAGTGAGATCCTATCTCAAAACACAAAGCACAATCTCCCCTCCACCAGAATCTATTGCCCGCACTCCTGTTTCTGGGGTTCTGTCCCATGGTCCTACTCTACCCAGCAAAATCCCCCCGTTCCCTCTCCTCACTGAAGAGATCCGTCTGGCAGAGGAGGGCACAGCCCACAGGGAGGACGTGGCCAGCACCACCCGATGGGCAGACGGAGGTGTGTCTCTGAGCTGTTTAAAGAAAGCATTTGAGGTAAGGACTTTTAATGATAGAAGTTAAGAATGAAGTCATACTTCCCCAGTGGACTGGAAATCCCTTGGGGACAGGAGTTTACTTGGATTTTTAAAAATGTTTTTTCAGACATCACCTCATTAAGTTGCCTAAGCTTGGACTTGGAATCCTCCTGCCTCAGCCTCCTGAGTGGCTGAGATTACTGGTGCGTGCCACTCTCCATGCCCTGCTTAGTTTACCTTTTTTTCTTTAACTTCTAGTACTGAAGACTGAAACCAGGGCCTCATGGACTGAGTTACATCCACAGCTCTTTTTAGTTTTAATTTTGAGACAGGGTCTCACTATGTAGTCCAGGCTGGCCTTGAACTTGTGACCTTCCTGCCTCAGCCTCCAGAGTAGCTGGGATTAGTATTATAGGCATGTTTTTCACCCAGTCCCATGGCTCCCATGACATCTCTCTGAGTGCCTTGTGTGCAGCAGGGGACTTGTAAACACCTTGAATGAGACTCCTTGGACTGATTCCCTCCAAACCTTCAATACCACACCTTGTATATAGTAGGTGCTCAATAAACGTCCCTTGACTGAATAACCAGTTTCTTAACCTTTCTCTCCTGCTGAAGCACAAAAGTGGGGAAGGAAGTAGAATGAGTGAAATTCCAGTTACTGGAAAAAGCATTCTTAAGAAGAAAACCAATGTTCATAGACTCAAAGCAGGCTTATCGCGTTACACAGCACAAATGAACTGTGTAAGACGGGTTGGGATGTGGGGTCCATGTCGCCCTCTGGTGTTGGACTCTCCCAAACGATTAAAACTGGTTAATTTAACAGCTGAGGGGACGTCGCTTCAGGAAAGGGGGCCTTGCCTTGCTGGTGAATACAAAGCTGGCCCTCTGTGGAAGGCAGAAGGCCAGGCCTCTCCATCTGCTCTCACTCTTCGGGGCTGGGTTCGGATCTCCGCCAGGACACTTGCCTATGGGTGAACGCTCCCTCCGGTCCCAGTCAGGGCCTGGCCAGTCAGCAGGAGTCAGAGGGCCCTGGGGCCAGGCTGCTGGTGAACATCCGGACCTGGCACAGATCCGCGCTTTCAAACCTGAAAGACCATGGTCCCGCACACAGTGCACTGAGCCCTTCCTCACACTGTACGACAGCCACAGAGTTTGCCTTTGCTTTTGGAGACCAGGCCTCACTATGCAGCCCAGGCTGGCCTTGAGCTGGTGGCCCCTCCTGCCTCAGCCTCCTTCCCGAGTGTTGGGAGTACAGGCAAGCGACCCCGTGTCTGGCTAGAAAAGGTGTCAGGCGGAACACCACAGCCCCACATGGGCGCAGGACAGTGTGCAGGGCTGCAGCAGGCCGGGCGCTATCTTCTGTGCCTCCGACCCCAGAGGACCCCGGAGACACCGCAGAGTGCAGAAGGCCCTCCCTGGACAGCACAGCCAGGGTCTTCCGGGAGATCTCAGCACCGGTCAGAACTCTGCAGACACCCGGAGCACATGCAAGGCGTCGGGAGGACCAGTCCGCGCGGCTCCCTGAAGAGCTGTTCCCGGCAGGCAGCATCTCCAATACCCGCTCCGCGAATCCCAGGCCTCCAGAGCTGATACAGCTCAGACTCGGCTCCCAGCCTGGCCTTTCCTCCCCCGACCCCCGGGGCTGTCATGCCAGAGTCCCCAGCATGGCGCCCTGGGCAGCTGCGCTCAGAGATCTGGCTCCCTTTATGTGAGCCAGAAGAGGAGGGCACAAAGGGTGAAGCTCAGGTACAGGGAAGGGTTCTGCTGAGCAGGGAGCCGGGAAGAAATCAAGCTTGGGGGTGAGGAACAAGAAAGGGGTCAACCTCAGCGAGTGAGGAACTGGCAAGTGGTCAACCTCGGTGGGTAACAGGAAGGAGTCAACCTCAGTGGGTGAGGAAGCAGGAAGTGGTCACCCATGGTGGGTGAGGAGGCAGGAAGTGGTCAACCTCGGTGGGTGAGGAGGCAGGAAGTGGTCAACCATGGTGGGTGAGGAGGCAGGAAGTGGTCAACCATGGTGGGTGAGGAGGCAGGAAGTGGTCACCCATGGTGGGTGAGGAGGCAGGAAGTGGTCAACCATGGTGGTGAGGAACAGGGAAGGGGTCAACCTGGTCTAGTTAAGGAACCCGGAGGTTCTCTTCTGTTTCCTGTCCGAATGAACAGCAAGGAATTAAGGAGCATAGACTTCTGGTATGATATCAATGTTTCTGTGACATCTGTGCTATATTTGGCAGCATGTGTCACGTTGTTGTAGCATTGTGCTAGGCGCTAAGCAAAATATTTATGCACAGCAGACATGGAAGCTCAGACCCTTCCCTGAGAAAGGAAACACCTCCGTTCATGTACAGGGCTTGCACCACTGCCAGCTGAGTCTACGACCACACTCGTGGGTGTGCGTACACACACATAAACACCTCTGAACACTCTCCTCATAGCAAACGTTCAACAAAGCCAACAAGGTACAGATTTTAGGCAAAAACTTTCAAAATCTGCTGCCTTCAGAGCCAAGTCGAAGATGCATGCAGGACTTCTGGAGGTGACTTCCTGCTGCACCACCGCTATTCCTGGCAGTGCCCGCCGCGTTACCCGCCACAGCTCCTTTCTGCCTACCAATGTGTCCCGACTCCCATCTGCTCCTCCCAAGACGCTGCTGGCCACTTGCCACCTTGCTGCACCGGCCCCGCAATGCCCCCGGCCTCGATTTCCCGGGACGGCTGACTCACAGTTCTCCTGCCGTGCTCAGAGCAGCCTCGAGTCCTATTTCCCGACTAGAAAAACTTTGTTTCTGCTCTATGTGCTAAGCTTGCATCTGTTCTGCTAGGGAAGAAAACAGTTCGCAAGTCCTCAAGAAATTGCTGGCTGAGCCATCGGACACAGCCCAGGATTCCAATTGTCCTTTGTTTTGTTTTTGTTTTAGTCAAGGTTGTGCTCTGCAGCTCAGGCAGGCCTCGAACTCACTCCTGGCCATCCTGCGTCAGCCTCCTAAGTGCTGGGCCTATACAGTGCTCCACCACGAGGGGTCATTCCGTCCTCCGCTGTGTGTTAAATGCACTGCGTGCAGCGTGCGGAAATACACACAGTCGGAGCGCGTTTACGTGTGAATGCAGCTCTCTCTCTCTGTAGCCTGCGTCCAGGAGACGTGGAAAGCAGTTGTGGAGGCCCTGCCTGGGTGCCTGTCTCTGGGCTCCCCACTGACCGCCAGATGCTGTTCACAGACTGAGCCTGAGGCTCTGTTTTATCATTCGAGGGGACAAAGCATTTACAGTGGGCCCTTCAGTTACAACAGGCCTGACATACAAACAACTCGGGTTACGACCAGAATTGTAGGGTTAACTTATTACCAAAGTCTTGAGTTAGGACCCGAATGCCGGCCACTTGTGCTTCCAGATGGTCTCAGACACAGATTGAACCCTTACAGAGCTCTGGAAGGAACCTGATAACCTCCTCTCCTGTGTGGGGTTCATTGGGAAATCCTGGGCCAGTGTCTCTCTCAGGACCCTGAGATCTGCCTGTGTGCAGGAGAGAGACTTTGAAGGCTGTGGAGAAGAGTCTGAGCCTTCACTGACCAGCTTGAGTTACAAGCAGCCCTTGGGAACAAATTGAGTTTGTAAGTCAAAGGTCCACTGTATCCCTACAGGCAAAATGCCCTAATTGGCAAAATATTAATTCCATGTGTATGGTTCTTTATGTCCCAAACTAAACAGTGGCCACATAACTACAAATCACAGAAGTTATCAAAGGTGACTTAAAAAACTTCACTGCTTACACTCCTCGATTTTCATAGCATATTTTCTTGTCTAAGCATAGAACAAGGACTTCTGGGCATGGTGGTGCTCACCTGTCATCCTAGCTCTCGGGAGGCAGAGGCACGAGGGTCTCAGGTTCAAGGCCAGCCGGGACTACTGACTGAATGCGTGTCTCACAATGAAAACAAAAGCCAAAGCCACACAGACACAGCCCCTTTCTACTCAGCTCCTGAGTCCCGGGGACCTTAAAATACAAAATAACCAGCTTTTCTGTGAAATCCGTTTCCGTAAACCCTGCCTACCTTAAACTGTGAAATCCCCATTTTCTTAAGCCCTGAGGAACAGGGTTAGAGGCCTGGAGCTACCTGTGACGGCTGCCACTAAGCCCTCACCAATTCCTGTCCCTGCTGCTCTTCAAGCAGCTGTGGATTAAGAGGCCTCAAAGCATGGCTCAGAAGTTCACTGGCAAGCCAGGCGCTGTTCTTTTCATCATTTCCAATAAACTCTCCTTTTAAAGGGGGTGGGAAAGAAAAACAAGCAGGAAAAGAAATTCATAAAACATAAAAAGCTGTCGTGGTGGTACAGGCCTATAATCCCAGCACTAGGGAGGCTGAGGCAGGAGGATCACCATGAGTTTGAGGCCAGCCCGGGCTACACAGTGAGTTCAAGACCCACCTAAACTACATAGTGAGATGAGGCCCTGTCAAATACAACAACAAAAAAACAAAACATAGCAGGAAAAAAAAATTCCCGGCCTAACTTAACTTCTGTCTCCAAAATTCTCAGAGAGCCTCAGGTTGCTGTGTGCAATCACCAGTAGGTTGCAGTGAGGAAACCCTCACCAAGAGGTCCACCAGACAGGCTATGCGGAACTGGCACACTTCATGGGCCTCCTGGTTGTAGTGTACTAATTTCCAGCACACACCCACCCCCTGGAAGCTTCCAAAGTGCCTGGGTGCCCCTCACCCAGCTTCGAGGTGGGTGCTGCTCTTCTGAAGCCTTGGCCTCTGGGGCCCAAGGCTGGCGCAGTTTCTGCCCTGGGGCAGAGGGAAGCTGTCCGGGCTCCCCGGGGCTGAGGCATAGGGGAGCGCTGGTCCTGCGGGCCCGGCCTGTCCTGTCCTCCCTGCCCCTGCAGCGGTAGGTGAGGAATGCAGGGGAACCGGGAGGCTGGGGCCGGACCGCACTGCCTCCCAGGCCCGAGAGTGAGGTTTATCAGCCGATCTACAAACACCCACCGGCTCCAAAATCCCACGGTCTCATCTGGTTCCTCTACAGGAAGACGATGTGCCTCCTCGCCCCACCTGCTCACTGCCTGGGGAAATGCACCGATTATAGGAAGAGCTCTGGGAGGGCGCCCAGGAAGTCCGTCGCCCGCGGGCAGGCAGGCTGCTCACCCTGCACCCTGCACTGGCTTCTGCTGCTGTCTCCGGAGCAGCACGGGGGCTGGAGGAGAGCAGCTCTGAGGTCGTCCGAAGTGCCCTTCTCACTCTCGGGAAACCTAAGTGTGCCAGGGGAGCGGGCGCGAGGCCGTGAGCCCAGCTACTCAGGAGGCCGAGGCAGGAAGACTGCAAGTTCCAGGCCAGTGTGGGCAACTGAGCCGGCCTTGGTGAGAGTCTGTTTCGAAAAGAAAAGAAATAAGTGGAAAGAGCTGAGAATGCAGGTCCGTGGGGAGGCCCTGGGCTCAGTCCTCAGCGCAAGAGGGAAGGAAGGAGAGAGCAAAGAGAAACTAAGAAGAGAGAAGGAAGAAAAGAGGAAGAAACGAAAGGCAGAAGAAAAGAAAGCCAGTGAAGAAAGGGGTTTCCGCAGCAGGGCTGACGTTCTGCCTGTCGGTGAGCAGCTGACCAGCACCTGCTGGCTTGGAGCGACGCGGGAGGGCCCGCTGCTCTCAGGGGCGCGGACTTCACGTCCTACCCAGCACACGCAGCAGGGCCTGCAGCTCTTCCAGGGGCCCCGCGCCTGGGCCTGGCTCTGCTGCTCCCTCCTCCCGCCTCACTTCCTCCAAGGACAGAGGGGAATCCGGGTCTCGCAGGTGTCCTCTCGTGGGGCCGGTGCCCTGGATCCCAACCTCCCCGCCTCCCCCTCCAGGCCTCCACTGGGCGGGGATCTGGACAGAGGCCGGGGCCATGCGGCCACACATGCCAGGCGGGGCTTCGGGCCAGCAGTAACACGGGACATGCACAGGCGGCGACCGCGGTGACCACGCGTCCTCACGGGATCAGGGACAAACAGGCCACCCGCCCGCTACAGGCAGCAACCTGGGGCCTGCAAAGGGCAGGAGGCGCTGGAGGCCCCAGAGGGACCCGCGTGTGGGTCGGGGCCAGGGAGGGCGCTGGACACTTGAGTGTCTCCTCTCGGAGGCCGCCAGCCCGCAGCTCGTCCTGGTGGCGCCTCTGGCTGCCCCGGATCGGGAAGGCGGCTACCTGGGTTCCCTCTGTCGTCGGCTGCTGGACAACAGCTGTTTAATGTAAGCCCAAGTGACCAGCCTGAATGAAGTTGCTGCTCTCGCAGGCTCTTTAATTTAGTAATTTGCAGTGCAGTGGTGTTTTTTTAATGTTATTTCAGCTTTAAAAGTAAAGTTTCCAATCCCTGTATTTGCTACATCGACAACAGATAAAAAGAAATCATTACTGAGACATATAAATGGGGTCAAGGAGAAGACTACCTACCCATATCAGCATTTTCCTACTGTTAGTTAAACCCTGCAGTACACAGTGTACTAAAGCAGAGAAAGTAAATAAAGTTAGTAGAACCTTTCCATCCTTAACCTCATCTTTCTCATTAATACATTTTAATTGTGTCTCTCTTTTTACTTTTTACTTTGTTTTTTTTTAGACAGGGTCTCGCCATGTTGCCCAGGCTGACCTCAAACTTACAGAGATCCTCCTGCCTCAGCCTACCTGGATTACAGGGGTGCAGCACCACAGCCGGCTAGGAATATCTCTTCCTATTTTAACAAACTCGAAGAGCTGGTCCAGAAAGAACGCATGTAATGCATTGACTTCATTTCCAAACACTGGAAAGACAGTGGACAATAATGCTTCAATGATACAAAGAAGACAGAGCCATTGCAGGTAACCCTTCTCGCTTCCTTCCCACCCCACTGAGCCTGGTCCTCACAGCTCTCAGAAGTCTGTTCCCAAGGCCAGAACGTGCCAGGATGGCTCGGGCACCTGTGCAGTTCCGCTGTGGGCAACAGAGGGCAGCGGAGTCTCTCTCTACCAGCTGCCAGCCTGGAGCCCCTGAGGACTGCGGCTTCCCTGCCGCTCACCTCTTCCGGGGCTGCCTCCCTCCTCTCGCCTTCTCTCACGGGGCAGACGGCCTGGATTCCCTGTCTGTCTCCACTCCACACCCTGTTTCCAGAGCCCCGCAGAGCTGCCATGCAGGGAGAGTTCAGATCGCTTTTCAACATCTCCCAGCTTTTCTGATTAGGAGAAGCTGCCTTTCTCCCCTTTGCTCCTCCTCCCAACCATCTTTCGACGCGATCAGCCCAGGATCCCTCTCTGGCTAACACCCAGACTTTAGACCATGAAAGTTCTGTAGGCCCTGACCCTTTAAAAATGTCATGGCCTAGCTGGGCCTGGTGACCCACGCCTGTAATGCCAGCACTCAGGAGGCTGAGGCTGGAGGATCACCGTGAGTTCAGGACTCACTTGGGCTACACAGTGAGTTGTCACCTCAAAGAACAGGTGCACGTGCATATTACACATCCCCACATCCTACTGTCTAGTGACGTAGTTCACCAGATGTCACCAATAAGTGTGCAGGCATCGTGCCCAGCACGAAGAGCACAGTGTGGTGTTACAGCGCTTTACTAAAGGGAGCTGTTTGCTAAAAACAGAACAAAACGAAAATTTCAAAGCCGTAACAATTTAAACTGTTTCGCCTGAATCAAATGAGATGCACATCCATTTCCCTGATGTGCTTTCAGCAAAGAAGAAACGCATCCATCAGAAATACCTTAGGAAAGTGCCCTGTGTTTAACCATTTTCTCACCATAAAAGCTAAAATCACCTAATCAGAAAACACTCGATCATTTTCCACTGAATGGTCCGTAAGAACGTAAAACCCCATTTAGCGCCACGGCCAGAGATGGGCGCCCACCCTCTCGAGACGCTAACCCACATCTCTCATTGCTATTCAGAGAAACAGACTGACTCCCAGCCCAGAGCAGGGAATTCTGGTGCGCCAGATTGAAAACGTACTCAACATGAAGTCGTGGCTGGTTATTCTTAGTCTTCGGCATCAGAAAGAGAACACGGGGCAGAGGACCCGCCCGCCTCTCTCTCCCGCCTTCCTCGCTCTCTCACACACAGAGTCCTCCAGTGAGGGCTCCAGCACAGCCAGATAAGCCAGGGCTGCTGTGTAGCAGAGCCAGACCAGCGAGCACGGATGCTGGAAGTTCCAGCTCCCAGAGAGGCACGAAGGAGCCAATCTGCAGGGGTAGCAGAAGAGGCTGCAGAATTATGATCATATTCGCCAGGCTCTTGTTTTCTTTTTTTTTTTTTAACTTCAGTTATAGAAATGAGAGAAAATCCCTCCAGTGTCTATGACCCCGGGCAGGAGCCGCAACCCCTGACATCGGTAGCCGGGGTGTTTCGCCCCAGCCCAGCCCTGGAAACCCTGAACGGCTCTTCGGGCCTGCTCCGTGCCCTCCTCCTGTCTTCCTGCTTCCCACCCTGGTGGCGAACCCCGGAGGCACACATGCAAGGGTGGCTGAGGTCACGAGGGTGAGGAGGAGAGGCCCGAGATGACCACGGGCCCCTTTCTGTCCTCAGGGTTCACAAAACAGACCGGAGTTCCTGTTCCTCAGGCTTTACCCCATTCATCGTGTTCGGGGAAAGAGTATTAAGCTGACGATTCTTCTTCCTTTTTGGGGAAAAAGCTGTTTCCATGCTGTGGCTAAGCTCTCTGGCAGCCAACAGCGTCTCTGATTAGAAAGCGACTCTGTAAATGACGAGCCACCGGCGTGACAGCCATTAGGGAGCCCGGCTCTGCCATCTGGTTGCTGCTCCGGACATGATAGAGGCCGTCGTCCCGCTCTGGGGCTTGGCGATTTCAAGGGGCCCTGACCACCACGCATCCGTGTGTGCACAGAACCAAGCCGGGGCCGAGGCAGCACCGGCACCTCGGCTCCCACTGAACGCCCCCGGCCTGGCGTCTTCTGCTCCCTGTGGACAGACTGAGACGCAGAGCTAAGGGCTCCGTGCTTTCATGGCTGTTTCCGCAGCTAGAGCGAAGAAACTGTCCTGCTTTTGTTTCCCCTGCTCTTCTTCCTAGGAGAAACCTCACACACATTTCCTTGCCACCTTCTGAAGGGCCTCCGGATGGAAGTCGAGGGTCAGAGGCAGGACAGGGGTTTCTCTCCCAACTGGTGGGCAACAACACTTCACCGCAGCTGCTTCTGGGTGGGCGTAAGTGTGCAGGGAAGTTGGTAAAATGCTAGACAGGAGCTACTTTTTACTCTTAGACACGATCTTCCCCCAAGCCCGTCGTGAAAAGGGGAAACGCGTCCCTCATCAGCTCCAGTGTGGATGCTCTGCTGGGGGCTGCTCTCGACACACCTGTCCTTTGTTTGTGTTCTTTTCCGGGGCTGCAGTTTCCCAGGGCTTCACAGATGCCACACCAACCACCCCATGCCGATGTTTATTTAGAAAGAACTTTCTGGGCATTCAGGATGCAATGGGCCAAATCAAAACACTATTTAGTCCAACATGGATTTATGCAATGGGGATTATTAATTAGTCTCCCACATTCCTTCTTTCCTGGGTGTCGTGTGTGTATACTCTACTATTGAACTACATCCTCAACTCATGCTTTTTTTTTAATTTTGAGAAAGGATCTCAAGTCATCCAGGCTGCACCAGAAATCGAGATACTCCTGCCTCAGCCTCCTAAGCAGCTAGAATTACAGAAGGGTGCCACCGTGGCTGACTACACCTACCTTTTCTGCAGCAGAGTGATCACAGGGTGGGTCTGGAACCAGAGGCTGGGGCCCATCTCCACATCCCCTTAGCTCTTGGGCTCCTGGCCCCCCTGGATGTCTGCGTCTCCTGGAAGAAATCCACTCACGGCCGTCTGGACCGCAGCACATTACGGGGAGTTCCTGAGGAAAATTATCGCAGTGCACAGGGGCCAATGAGAAGCTTTGCTGCTGTCTCACTCAGTGGTCTCCTTTTTCCCTTCAATTAAAATTTATCACAATAAAAGAAAGGCAAGATTAGGAGGTACCTAAATTTAAGCCAGGATAATGACTCATTTTCATTAATTAAAATAACACATTTGACTTTACCATCATTACAACCCACAGGCAGGACTGCTCAGCAGGGCCAAGTGGAAACTGAAGGTGAAAGGCCACATGTAAAACACAGACACACACACGCACGCACAGAGTACCAGCATTAGAACTTCCTGTGTACACATAAACTGGTTTCTAGTAATGTATTAAGTATTTAAAACTCCACACCAGAACTCGTAGACACGCTTACTTCGCAGCCAAGATATGACAATCCCGTTAGATACTTTCAATCAATACTCACAGACTTCCAGCCCGTGTGCAACAGCAGGATCCTTTCACTATGAAAGGTCTGCATTTACGTAACACGGCAAAAGAAATCCGCTGAAGGGCATTTTGAAAGGTCCACCCTACCAATGCGACCTTCCTCGATGACATAAAAAATTACAGGAGAAAGCCAGCGGAGGACTTCACCAGATTAGTTCTAACACTGGTAGAATGGATTCTATCCTGTCCGTGTTCTGTTTTTATTTTTATTTTTTATGTTTTTGGTACCAGGGATGGAACTCGGGTCCTTGCGCTTGCCAGGCAGGCGGAGGCACCACTGAGCTAAATGCCTGGCCCTATGTTCTATTTTTAAAAGTCTGTGTATATTCTGTTTTTTAAAATGCCGTCGCAGGAGTGCATTCGGGTGTTCCTCCTCTTTTAGAATAACAACTGTGCAAATCAGTGTGCCCATTCTTACCTGCGCATGTGTCGTCACTTAATAGGCATCCAGTGCCAGCTGCCCCATGCCCCCCAGGCCTTGAAGCCCCCCACGCCAGCTGTGGCTCCCGATTTCCTTTTGCAACAGCAGAAATAGCTTGAGGTTCAACTCCGGAGCCCGGCACCTTTCCGAGGACAGAAACTGGGCTTTTCCTTTTGCAACAGCAGAAATAGCTTGAGGTTCAACTCCGGAGCCCGGCACCTTTCCCAGGACACCGAAACTGGGATCTTCCTCTCCATGCCCTTGCAAAGGTGACGTTCGTTTGTCACCTCTGGATGTTCAACACCTTTCTCAGCATCCCGGGTCCTGCTCTCCACAGGTTTCACCAGCAACCTTCTAGCACCCTCAGGTTCTAACCGGGGACTGCGAGGTCAGGACCAGCCATTGCGGCGTTCGGCTGGAGACCCACCGGCTTCTGGGCTCTGCCCGTACCCACCTGCCCACTCCCGGCTTGGATTCTCTTCCCAGAGCCGGCCCTAAAGAAAGAGCCCCCGTGTTGCTGTCACTGCCCCTTTCTCATCGAGCGGGAAACCCGGACAGCCAGGGCCGAAGGAGGGACGTCCTCAGTGATTTGTGGGTCCCCCCTCCGGTGTCCCTTTCCTATTTCAGCTCTATTAGAATGGGTAACTGGGAGCTGACGACACAGACGGGCACGCGTCCGTGCACTCACGCAGCAAATATTTCAAGAGGGTGACAGGGCTGCAACGTTCCGCCTGCAGCATCCCTCGGCCTGCTTCGGAGACGAAGCTCAGCAGAGTCGGGGGGGCGAAGGGGACGGGAGCCTGGGATGCACGCGCGTCTGGGGTCCAACGCACATTTCCAAGAGCAAGAGAGAGAAGCGGGCTGAAGGGTGCAGCGTGGGCCTCGGGGGCAGCGCGGGTCTTTATCTGACCCACTGTTCTCTAGGAATCCCAGAAGATACTGGAGAAAGATGCCGTCCCTCGTTTCCAGACCAAAACTCGGGCGAAACTGCGGCAGAGTTGGACGGTTTCCTAAACTGTGCTTTTATATTAAATCTTGCCCTTCTCGGACAAGCAGCAAATGCAATGCCGCCTTCAGAGAAGGTCTCGGGCGGAGGATCTACGTCACGGTTTGCTTCAGTTTCCCAGCACCTCATTCTTAGGGGCCCCCAACTCAGGCACTGCACACTATGTTATGCAAAAAGGGCACTCAATAAAGGCCTTGTCAAAATAGATGTACCACACACTTTTCATACTTTTATATTTTTTGAGTTGGGGGGTGGTCTCAAACTTGTGGGGTCAATACTCCTCCTGCCTCAGCCTCCCAAGTAGCAGGGACTATAGGTATTTACCATCATGCACCTCTATTATCCTGTGTGTTTTATACAACTTTTCTTATCCTGAATTATTGACACTATCTATAGATCTATTTATGTAATCATTGTTATAGTTTGGTGACATGAAAGCCCACTTTACTTCTATTGACCCCATCGGGTTCCCATCAGCAGAGAAGGCAGAACTGGGATCTTCACAGACTTTCGGTCCCCGACACCCACCCCCCGAATTCTGCCCATGCTCAGGAAGCAGGAACAGGCCACTCGGTAGGGGTTCCCTGGACTGAAAGTTTGCACTCTACCATAGCTGACAGAGACAGCTAGAAGAGCAGGCTGTTTAGGATTAGGGATTTGTTTTGTGACATGCAACAGAGGAAAAGCTTGCGAGTTCCAGGCCTGCAGTGTTGCATCTGCTAGTCCCGAAGGCTCTAGTCCAACACAGAACATTTTACCTTGGTTGCTCCTAGCAGCAATCCAGAGCCCTGCCTAGCCCTGACTCAGTCCAAGAAGCCTAACCTGACCCCACAGTCACAGTGCTCGGGCCCCTGGGTTCTATGCATCCCATCTCCTGGGGCACCCCAGGTACACCCCATTTCCTTCTAAAGGAAGCCTGTGTGCTTTCAATTTTCTCATCTGAAAATGTAGGTAGCATCTGCCTTAACTCACAGGCATCCGTGGAGATGTAGGAAAAACAGAAAGTTTAGACATTCGATGAAATCCACTCACTCCGTCCCCATCAGAACTCAGTGACTGGGCGGGGGAACATGTGGGTTTTCCTTCTTCTCTCGGTGTTCTAGGATGTCTGAATGGCATGTGAGGTGGACAAGTTAAAAACCCTCCCCAAATGCTGTTTCTTGGTCCCGGAATGAGAGGAGGATTCGGGGTGGGGATATTGTGGTTATAACCAGCTTCGCTCTCCTGCGCATCACCACAGCCTGGGGCCAGAGCAGCCTTTCAGAGGGATTCGCAGGTATCAGAAATCAAGGAAAGCGGGTCCTGTCTCTCACTTGGACACATGCAGCTCTCGGATGGCACTGGGCACAAACTCCTTCACCCCTTGGGCCTGGAGAAAAAGCTCTTTCTAGCGACTTTAAAGAAGACATGGCAGGTGCAGCACATGGGCCAGACTTCCAAACCTCGGCCCTCGCAAAATGTCTAAAGCAGCCAGAACTCACGTCCCGGGCTGAAAGACGGAAGCAAACGATGATGGCAATGACGCAAAGCTAAAAAGGAAGAGCGTGACGCTCCCATCCCAACCTCCTGTCACTTTCACTGCCTCCTGCAGTCTTCTGTGCTGGGAATACTCATCTTTGTTAATTTAAAAACAGATTGGTGGGGGGGCGGTCTGGGAGGAAGCACAGGCCTTAGGCTACAGGTTGAACAGTGCGATCCGGAGCCTATTTCTTGTCACTGGTGGGTCTCGGGGATCCACCCTGCCCTCTGCAATCCCAGGGGAGGAACTGGACGTGCTGGGGGGCTCCTCCCGGATGCCCCACTCCCACCCCACCCCACCATTGTGCAGCCTCCAGAACTCCTACCTCAAGGTTGTCATTGCCATTGTGTGTAATGCTGTGCTCCAAACGATTCGCTAATTCAAACTGTAAATCTTTATTATAAAGATTTCCTTTTCCTAAGCAGTAATTCTCTCTGCTCCGGTGGGGAGAGGAATGATTTGTTTTTTCGTGACTGGTTATTTATAAGATATCTACTCTAGATTAGTCCTGCTTGAGTGACATTCTAAATGGTTCATTCGCCAGCAGTGCTCTCCTTCTGCTGGGAGACTGACAACCTCTACTTAGACTGTCTTTCATGGGACACAATGAAGTGTAAAACTGCAGGGGAAAAGCCCATGTTTCAAAACAAACCATCTCTGTAATAAGCACTTAAAACACTTTTCATTAATATATTTCTTTGTGTATAAAACAAAAGCTTAATGCTGCAACATGGCCTTTGACAATGTTTTTAAAAAATAAACACCATTTCAATTTTTAGCTAGATGGAAATAAAGAAAAGAAGCGATGCTCATTTGGAGTGCTACCTGCAAGCGCTCTTAATGCGGGGGGCAATGGTGTCGCTCCCCACCGAAATATTAAAGTTCAATGAAAATGCAAAGGCAAAAGCATAAATTAGTAAACAGAGAATCTTATAACCTTTCCATCTCAGGCATTGGCAAACAGGTCTAGAGGTTCGGCGCTGTGTAACCCTTATGTGAATGCGCAGCGAAGACCTCAAGTCACAGCCCGTTCTGCTCTCTTTGTTTTAAATGACCAGACCCAAATCAAATCAGCCTTCGGGTACACTGACGGTAAACGTCTACCGTCTAATTGCACTACTAATGAGCACTGCATAGTGGAGCCCACACCGAGGGCAGCTTTTGGCACACGGGAGCTGCAGGAGAAGCAGAGACAAACAAACAGCGCCAGAAAACGGAAGAAGACAGAAAGAAAGCCCTCCTCGGATAACTCGGCACGGAGCTGCGGCCCCTCGATCCCTGCATGGCAAACAAGAGCGAGCAGTTCCTCCTGCCTCCCTGCAGCCGGCTGGCTGTCTCGCTCTGGTCCACCTGAGCTCTGAACCAGGCCCCATCCCCTGCCACCGGCCGTCACCTCCACCGGGGACCCTAGGAGCTGGGCGCGGAGCACGAGGGGTTCGCTCCGTCCCTCTCTGGTGGCTTCTCCCGGTTTATCGCCAGTGAGCAAGCGCGTTGGAAGGGGCTCCGTCTGTTTCATGTCATTAGCGATTGTTTCATAAAGCAAACAGCCGCGCCGCCCGGCCGCAGTTAATCTGAAATCTAAATGCGGCGCTCTCCGGAGCCGTCCTCGGTTTATTTTCACCAGCGCCGCGTCTCTTAATCTAGCGCAAGTGGAGGCCTTATCTCTCCGCTCGGTTCAGAGCAGGGTTTCCTTGTCCAAACAGCAAACCAAACCCAGTTAACACTGCTTGTGCGAGTGCGTCCGGAATTTTTTTCTTTCTTCTTCTTCGTTTTCTTTCTTTCTTTTTTTTTTTGAATCCCTGGACATTTTAAAAAAAGTGATTCAGACTTTACAGTGTAGTTATTATTTACTGACTGTACTATTTTAGAAATATTTCCTCAATACTGACAGTCGTATTTCTTTTCCACGTCGGCGCCTACACACCAGCCTAATCAGTGAGCTTGGGAATCCGCTTGATAAAAGGCTAAACTGGGAACAAAAATGCATTTACAGAGCTGGGAAGGATGGCGGAAGTTAAGACTTCACAGTTCAGGGGCTCAGGGAGGAGTCTACTTATCCCCATGTTTTAGGCCAATTATAATTAGCATATTTTTTCCGTTTTACTTTTACTTTTTCTGAGAAAGGGTCTTGCTATGCAGCCCAGGCTAACCTTGAACTCACTACACAGCCCAAGCAGTCAGTGGACTCGCAATCCTCCTGCCTCAGCCTCCCAAGTGTTGGGATTACAGACATGTGCTACCATGCTCATTTTATTATAGCGTATTATTATTATTATCTTAAATACTGATAATCATCAGATTCTACTACTTATTCTGTCACAAATATGTTCCTAAGCGCTCTCTGTCTTCAGAGACAGAGATTTACCGTCTTCCCACTGAATTGGCCAAATAATCCCCAAGAAGGTAATATTAATCTCATTTTCAGGTAAAGCAATTGAGCCTTGGGAGTGCTTCTGCCAAGCAGGCCTAGCAATTTTTGTTGTTGTTTGCTTGTTTGTGTTGAAACAAGGTGTCACCATGGAGCCCGGGCTGGCCTTGAATCCCTAACAATCCAGAGGCCCTGGAGGGCAGAACTGGAGTCCAAAAAACCGAGTTCCCACCGCATGTGAGGTACGGAGCCAGGGGCCAGGAGGGCGGGCAGCGGCCCCCTCACAGAAGCACTGCACAGCAGATGTGGCCAGGCTTCCTGCCCTGACCGCCAGCCCAAGAGAACAGACTCTCACACCTCATCCAAGTCCCCCTGTTAAGCTGAGCCTTCTGCAGTGACTTTCAGCTCTCGAGAGGGGACAAGCACCTCTGTCCCCAGGCATTTGTGTGTATAGTTTTCCTGGCCCCCGGCACCAGTGCCCCTCATCTCTCTCCTCCCTCAGCTGGTCCTACTGAGCCTCAGAGTGGGTGTCACGACCCCTCTGCTGCACCCCAAATGGACCAAGAGACGCCCATGGGTTTCCATGGAGCCCAGGGTCTTGACAGTCAGAGCTGTTTCATTGGGTGACGCCCCTGCCAGTCTGTAAGCATCAGGAAGGATGGAGCCAGGCTCCCAACGCCAAGGACAATGTTTGCTATGCACGCAATGCTCCATGGGTACTGCTCGGACAGGTGGACAGATGGACGGATGGGGGAAGGATGGGTGGAAGGGTGAGCAGATGGACGGATGGACGGATGGGTAGGCGGCAGAAAGGATGGATGAAGGAAGGCAGGAGGAATGGAAGGTGAAAGGATGGATGGATGCACAGCTAGCTGAATGGCTGTATCTTCATGTAAAGTATTTTATTTTCATAATCAATCAAAAATATCTGAATTTCTTTAAGAGGAAACAGGGTACACACAACTCTCTGAAAGAGCGGCCGTTAGCTGATACTTGGGCCAGGGACTGGAGAGGAAATGAAGGCACTTTGGATGGAGTTAGAAGCTTCCCAGAGAGGTTAAGGCCAGACTTCAAAGGACAGAGGAGAAGACAGAAGAAACGTACACGTTTTGAATTTTGTAATTTTGACCATTGAAACTGGTATCGTTTACAGAAATCAACGGAACTCGGTTTGACAAATAGTCACTGGACTCAGCACCGGACGAGGGTCAGGAGGAGGTGTGAGTGGTGGTTAAAATATTCCACTCTGAGGGCATCGAAGCAGAGCAATGCAAAGCAAGGCAACGACATGGATTCCGGGAGCACCAGAAGTGTCTCTCGACGTCCTGGCCCACAGAGGCGTAGCTCGGGCTGCCAGCCTGCTCTGCCCTTCCCAGGTCCACCGAGGCTGCCTGCTGGACAGAGGCATCACGGTCTGAGGGGAGCAAAGACTGTCGGGCTCCGTGGATGATGTCTGCCCCTAACAGGACTGCAACACGAATGTAAGAGTGTTTTCTTGGGCAACAGGGTGGGAAAGTGAGTTCTCCCACATCGCCCACTCTCTCCTCTACAAGTACCTCGGATCTCACATTTCTAAACACTAGCTCTTCCAGGGTGAGCGCCGAGGAAAATTAGTGGCTCCTAATTTCTAATTTACACAATAAATGTAAAGCATGTCTGCATCTCTCACAATCCAGTACTTTTTTTTTTAAGCCGCAGACTTCAGTAACGGAAATCAGGAGACAAAAGAAAAAACCTAACAAGTTGACTTGAAGTACGTATTTGTTGAGTGAACAAATGATCTATCTTTCATTTATATCTCAAACGCCCAGGCCTGCACAAGTAAAGCACAGGGACTTCAAATGACGGGCTGGGCTGACTTGGTTTCAATTTAGTCTCCTCGCCCCAGCCAGCACCTGCTGTACTCAGAACACAACACAGGAATACAACAGTGGCAATCGCAGAACACTTCGGAAAGGAGGAAAATCAATCTTTCACCTGCTCCATCAAGCCCTAAAAGCTGAGCTTTCTGTGAAGGCCTCAGCGTGAGCACACGTTCAAGAACTTTCACACGATGGAAGGAGGGAGAGATTCTGTCTTGAGTGGCCCCAGTTGCACACAGGAAGGATGGAGCGGAGCTGTCCAGTCTTCAGGGCGGGGCCCAGGCACCCAGCGATGGGTTTCCTGGTGTCTGGGGCACTTGAGTTGTCTGCCTCTCCACTGCCGCCCTGTGGGCCTCGGAGGGGCCATTGACAGTGACAGCGGGAAGGCCAGCGCCCTGCCAAGGGCCGGAGCCCAGCCGCTGTACTGACCTCCACAGCAACCCTGGAGGCCGGTGTGGGTTACACCATGAGCGCTTTTCCTACAGGCAGGACAATGAGGCTGGGCGCTGTAAGGTGCTCGAGGCCCTGCAGCCCAGCAGGAGGAGCACCCGCCATGCAGGGAGCACTTTACCACACTCGGAGGTCTGCAAACTTAACTCTGGAGCCAAGAGCTCTCCAGACAGTGCAGGTGAAAGGGCACCGCAGCGCAGAAGTACCCTGCACAAATAAATGCCCGCATCATGTGAGTGCTGTCCCCAGGACTGTTCATTTTCGAGAGACTGTGGAACAGGCAGGCAATAAATGCTTCCTGGATCAAATCCACACGCTTCCTACAAGCACCACCTTCCATGGGAAACCAGCTTTCCTTTTCCTGATAGGGGCTCATCATGATACAGACTAAAATATTAATTTAAAAACCAGGGAACTGAAGCACAAAGGGGCACACACAACTGTCCACAGTGTGCACACAGGCGCTTGTGAAGTTACTTGTGCTCACTTTTCTCCATTCTCCACCCTGGTTTCCTTCCTACATGTGCCGAATAAGCTCTCGTGTAAGGTTTTAATTAAAAATGTCTGGAGTATGCCTATTTGCAGGCCATAACACAGTGGTCGTCATAAGAGGCTCTTCGGGAAGTACTACAATTTCAATAAATCACCAAGGAAAACAAGATCTTTACTACTTGAGAAAAAAATTTGGGGGTTGCTTCCAAGTTTTCCAAAAGCAGTGCCTATGCTAACTTCAAATGTTTTGTTGTTGAAAAATTCCAGTGTTGTTTTCTTCCTCAGAAGGGCTAGTGGAGCAGGCATGGAAGAGAGGGAAAGGGAGAGCACAGACTGAGGAGAAAGAGAGAAACGCTGAGAGCAGGTCATCATAGGGGAAGATGGGTGTGGAATTAACATTGCCTCGGGGTCAGTCTGCTACACGTGCCAGTTACCGTCACTGATCTCCTCCCCTGAAACTTCACTTAACGTCAGTTCTATCTTTTAGATTTGAAGCTCTCTTTCCTCCTTAAATCCACTCAGACCAGAAGCTGTTGAAGCTCTTGTAAGCATTTGCGGTAGAGAGCCAGGAGGAGACCAAAGGTCCGCGATCCCAGACGGTGTAGAATCAGATTGACTCCAGGCAGGTACCAGCTCTGAGGACACTGCTCAGGGTTCAGGATGCTTGCTTCAGTCACTGGTAAGACAGGAACAACACTGGCACACACAGACGATGACTATCAACTATAAAAAAAATGTACCAGAGCATTTAGCACATAGCAGAAATTCAATGCATTAAAGGCTTATAAAGAAGACAAATCTGGAAAAAAAAAATTCAAGATGGACTGCAAAGTGTCCTAGGCCAGTTAAAGCCATGCATACAACTCCTAGGACTTTGATGGTTGTTGCCAATCGGCCCTAAAATGGACCCAGAGCTTGGAAGGTGAGAGACTTGGTTTGTGTCCCTTCTGGGCCCTTCCCTTGAGCCTCTCCGCTTCCTGTGCCCCATGAGGTCAGCAGCTTTCTCCCGCCAAAGCCCTTCCATGAGCCTTGCTGCCATGAGCTGCTCCCACAAGGAATGAAACTCACAGGACATGAGCCAAAATATACCTCCCTCCTTTGAGTTGTTGGTGTCTGGTATTTTGACCCAGCAATGAAGAAAGTGACTAAGACAGATGGCAGTCAGAATCTGCTGAAGCCTTGTTAATTACACACATTTCCCGATCCCACACCAAACCTGCAGGGTTTGGATTCGGGGAGCTGCGAATCTGCATTTTTGAGAAACTGCCTAGATGATGCTGCGTTTGCTAAAGTGGGAGCCTCTCCGGGAGGAGGAGGAGGAGGAGGAGGAGGCGGAGTAGGAGCTTTTTCTCCCTTACAGGCTAGAGTCCCATGAGGCTGCGTAGTGGTGGGAGTGAGGCCAAGCACACGTACTCTGTCCGCAATTCTCCTGATCTCGGTTCTGCTGAGCCTCTGCACTGGCCAGAACCAGTCAGAAGCCAGGAAACGCAGGAGCCCCAGGGATGTGGCCAACAGGGGGAGCCACCCTGGACAGAGAACTGGTGGGGACATCCCGGGGCTCCTAGAGGGGCAGGTGAGGGACCCTGGCCTAGGAAAAAAGAGCGGGTGGCAGTGGGGCTGGGGGACCTCCTCACTGAAGTAGCTGTTGAGGTGGAGGGATGCAGGCAACAGGACTGACCCATGGCAACACCACTGCCAAGCTGTCCCCTGACCCCAAGGCCTGCCTGCATTGTGAGCCCCTAATCGCTTCTCCTCCAAGGCCCAGCCTTCCCCTCGGGTGCTGAGCGGGGTCAGGGAGGCTCACTCCCTTGCCTAAGGTGACAGCTAGTTACCGAGCACCCTTAGGCCAGTAGCCCTGGGCCAGAGAACCACTCCACCAACCCAGTCCTTCAACAGGTACCCTATGCCTGAGGCTGAGGCAGGAGGATCGGGAGCTCAAGTACAGCCTGGACAATTTAGTGACTGAGATCCTGCCTCAAGATCCACAAAGAAATAAAAATGGAATAGCTGGGGTGTAGCTCGGGGCAGAGGTCTCTGGGTTGAAACCTCAGTACTGGAAAGAGAGAGAGCCAAGCACCTGCAGACCACACGCAAGGCTCCCACACCTGCTCACAGGTGGCGCGGCAGAGCCTTCCACGAGAGCGCAGCGCTAATCCCTGGAGTGAGGCTGAAGCCAGCACGATCAGCTCAAAGGCAGCTTTACTGTCAGCTGTGGGACAGCACTGCAGATCCCTGCTTCTTTTTCACCTTTCATTTCTTGCTGGTGATGGAACTTTTCATATCGGCGGCATCGCAAACACCAACTCCAGATACCTCAGGGCAGCAGAGGTAGAAACAGCGGTGCCTTAGAGGAGCCATCCCCATCCGCCGGTCCTGTACGGCCGCCTGGCCGGCGGGCTTTGACCGCGTCATCGGGCACTGATCCCAGGCCTGCTCCCCAGCTAACCAGGGCAAAGGAGCCCTCCTGTCTCACTCCTTTTGATTTGGCAAGCCAGAGTGCAGAGCCAGCCGCTCACAGGTGCAGTGTGGCGGGAAGGACCAGGGCCTGGAGGAGCCAGGACAGTGTGCAGGCAGGAGAGTAGACCAACCCGACTTCCTGCACAGCCCCTGGTTCTGACAGGTGCCCCCATACCTCCCACCGAACTCAGATCCTTGTGCTTGCCATGCAGGCGGCGGAACCACTGAGCTAAATCCCCCGCCCCCAAGAGTCTTTACTTACAGACTCAATTCATTCCCAAGGCTGTAACTCAGGTTGGGCAATGGAGGCTCAGGTTCCTACACACACAGCCTTCAGCCCCTCTCCTGTACACAGGCAGATCTCAGGATCCTGAGAGAGACCCTGGCCCAGGAATTCTTGGGTTAGATCTGAATCTGAGACCACCGGAAGCACAAGCGGCCGGCATTCGGGTCATAACTCAAGACCTGGATCTTAAGTTAAATCTAAAATTCTGGTCATCTCCCAAGTTGTTCGTACGTCAGGCCAGTCCTAACTCGAGGGTCTATTGTAAAGAAATAAGAGGAATGCTCATTCATTGAGCGGCACTTTCCCAGGGCTGCACACACTGCCTCGACCAGCGGCCTCTCCTGGGCTTCCACCAGAGACATCAGCTCACTTTGAAAATCATGGCCTGACCCGGTCGGCAGCCAGAGTGACATGCGGTGGGACAGCAGTGACCATCTCGGGCAGCACCAGCGACGCAGCCTTTGTGGCTGTGAGAACTTACACCACAGACCCTGGCCTGGTGCCGGCATTCGGAGCCTCCTCAAAAACTACCATTGTCTCGGTCGCTGATCTGAATAATTCTGTCCCAGGTCGACAGGACCCAGACCCAGGGGCTTTGGCTGTAGATGCAGTGTTCTCTGCCTACAGCACAGTTCTCACAGGCGGGACAGCTTCGATCTTGGCTGTTACAGAATCTCCTTTCTCAGCTGAGCTACTTTCTCTTTCCCTGCCCATGAAGCACGATGCAGCTCGCATCTCTCACCATGACCGAACTCATCAACTAGAAGGGACCTTCAGTTCACAGAGTCTGGCTCCCCGTTCTAAGGGACATGGAAACCGAGGCAGGGAGAGCCACGCGTCCAGCCAAGGTCAGCGGGGACCCTGCGGGGACACCGTTCACATTGCATTTCCTCTTCATCCTGACTCAGCAGCTCTCCTGTTAACGAGGCTTCACTCCTTCCCTTGTTCCTCAGACCTTAAAAGTCACATTGGCTTCTAAAAAAGGAAAAGACAAAAACACACCAAAGAGTACGCAGTGGCCAAAATCTCAAAGACTTTTTCTGAAAACTAAGGGCATATGAGGAAAGAAGGGAGGATTAAAAAAAAAACCAAAAAACTCAGAAAGACAATATGTGTTTACCATAAAAATAAGAGCAGATATCCCCAGTGCCAACATTCAGTGCCAACTGACTTTTGGGTCTACGTCCTTTCTAGAAGGAGGAAACTTTTTGAGTCTACAGCCTAAAATGTCACCCAGATAGGCGGTCCACAATCTAATCACCCGCAGTGTTTATCGTGGGTCATAGTAACAATGAGTTTAAAGGTATTTGGATAACATGATACTAGGGGCTTTTGGTCAGCTACAGCTCCATGATGTCTGTAATTTTCAGTATATCTCATCATGGAAAAACATGAGCAATCTCTGAGCCTTTGATTGCTGTGAGAACAGTTTGCTTAAACAGATACCTAAGGTGTTCAGTGCAGACCTGATAGCGGAGGTGGAAAAGTCACCTGCCTGGGCCCAGGTGAAGGTCTGCATGCCACCAGTGCCCTTCGCATGACTGTCTTTCTTGGACACATCTTCTCATTAAGAATGTGCATATTTGTTCTGGGCTTCCAAAATTAAGCACGCATTTTGGATCTTGGGATATGATCTGGTACAAGATAGGCAGGGTGTGTGTGATCGGTTAAAAAAAGAAAGTGGTTAAAAACTATCCATGGACTTTGCTCATGAAATGATCCCTCCATGACAGGACAGTCAATTAGCAATGAGAGCTACGCTTAAGAAAATCAGCTAACACAGTAAACTATCCACGAAGTCCTGCTTACCTACAACCCAAGTGTTGATATGCATCATTACTAAAGGTGGCCCATCATGTGGTAGACATTTGACACAGACTGTCCTGCAAAACTCTTGTAAAAGTATTATATCACTTTAAAGATGAGAAAACCAAAGCTCCGAACAGTTTTTTGATGAAACAGTGAGCAGAGAGGCAATGCTCCAGTTCAGGAATGCCCTTAACAAAGTCCAAGCTCTAACCTTGAGCTATGCCACCATCTGACAGCCCGGGGAAAACCCTCCCACTGTGGCACAAGGGGTGGTTTGAAATCCAGAACAAGCCATGCTGTGAGATCCTAATGAGGTCCATAAAGTCCTCATACAATCCTTCTTCAAAACCTTTTTTTTTTTTCCTTTTGGAGAAGGGAGAAATCATTTTTGCACACTATGTATAATTACCCTGTGAAGTACGTATTATGTAAATAAACTCATTCTGAGAAGTCAGTGTCGTGTTTATGATCACACTCAACCAAGAACAGGAACCAGGAATGAAATCCCAATAAGACTGTCTTAAGCCTTAAGACAGAGCCACCTTATTTTAAGCTACATGTTTACCACGAAAAACTTCAATAAATGCTCAACAGAGGTCACCCATACAAGGCGCATGGAGTAAGTGCTATGGGAAAGACAGGCACGAAAGAAGGAAACACGGCCTCCCGGCCTTGGAATTCAGCAGGAAGAGAGAGATAAAAGATATTATGTCAAGCAACACTGGTTAACGTCCCCAGAGAAGGATGAACAGTGCGTTCCTGCATTTCTGAGGGAAGAATGGCGGCCTCTGAGGGGAGCGAGCAGAGCCCTAGGAGTGGCCCAGGAATAAGGATCTGGGGGGACATTCCCATCAGAACTCGACGGGTAGGAGCCACGGCGAGCAGGAAAAGAGGATGGACCCGCGAGGCATAAGCACACGGCCAGCAGGGAAGCACTGCAGGTCGGCACCAGGAGCGGTCCTGGGGCATCAGAGGCCTGCGGTTCTGAGCTCAAACGAGGGGGCGTCGCTGCAGGGCCCAGCGAACGTGGGGGGGCAGATGCGGCCCTGGCAGGGGGCGAGCGCACGCCCACGAAGCAGCCATGCGCCCGGCTTGCAGGTCGGCACCAGGAGCGGTCCTGGGGCATCAGAGGCCTGCGGTTCTGAGCTCAAACGAGGGGGCGTCGCTGCAGGGCCCAGCGAACGTGGGGGGGCAGATGCGGCCCTGGCAGGGGGCGAGCGCACGCCCACGAAGCAGCCATGCGCCCGGCAGCCTGGGGGCGCTAGTCGGAAAGCACGGTACGAGGCCGTGTCCTGAGTGGGCAGGGTGGGCAGCGGTGGGGAGGTAGAAGGACAAGGCAAGGGCACGAAGCAAGGCCAGGAGCTGGCAGGGACTGGCACCGAGGGCACAGGCTCAGTGCAGACACTGAGAAATACGGAGACCAAACCGAGTGACGGGTCGGCTCGGCAGGGGCAACTTTCAATTTCTTCTAAGTGGAGACAGCGTGTAAATGATATCATCAGCCAACAGAGTGGAGACGTGATAAAGGGAAATACTAGCAAAGGGGAAGGCTGCTTTCAGGGGCAGAAACACGAGCCACAGAGCAGAGGACAGCGGGCATGAATTAGGGTAGGGAAAGAGCAGAGGGAAGCCAGGCGAGAGGGCACAGCGTGTGCAGCACGAGGTGTCCCACATGGCGGCAGGAAGGGGCTGGGGACGTGCACAGGGCAGAGCTCTCCGGTCGCATGCACAGGGCCCTGGGTTCGATCCCCAGCACCACACACACAAGAGAATCAGTGCTAACCTGGCAGCGGGAAAGCAGGCGCTAGCTGGGGCCACGCGGCCGAGAGGCGGCCTCACCGCGGAAAGCTGGTGGGCTGAGAAAGAAAGAGCACAGCTGGGGGCAGAAGGGCATGACTTTTTATGAGCGCAGAAAAGACCTGAGAGAAAGCAACCTCAGAGCGGGCCGCGTGGTCTGCACAGGGACAGCTCCCCAGAGCGCCGGGGTCTCTGTGGAGAGCAGACCTCCAGCAATTTTCCTCTGCTCTCCTCCTAATTGCAGACCTCAGGAGAAGGGCAACACATCCCTTTCAGGGCCACCTCCTCCCGCGCACTCCCGCATTGCTCAGACATTCAAACAGCAAGAGGCACAGGAGCCAACAGCAGCTGGGACAAGGACACATCGAGGTAGGAATGCTCAGCATGGGGTAGGGTCCCGTGAATCATCCAGTCTCTGAAAACCTCGTTTGGAGCAACAAATACCTGTTCTACTTGTGGATCGTTATATTGTGTGTATAATTATTCAGAAATCCCTGCCCATTAAAAAAAAAACTGACAATAGATTCACTGTCAAGTCCCTGCCACAATGGCCTACACGTACCCACT
>NW_022900923.1:5107973-5145525 GCF_012274545.1 Fukomys damarensis | reverse complement strand
TCCCCACTTTCCGCCTCCCCTCCCTCTCTCGCTCCCTCCCCCTTCCCTCGCTCCCCTCTCCTTTCTTCCTTTTTCATTTCTTTATTCACCAAAGATACCCCTCTGTGTCAAGTGCCAGACGAGACAAAGCATCACCTTGGTCATTTCCGCTTTCCCACAAATAATTTTACAGATACACTTTTTTTTGGTCAAATGAACCAACATGCCAAATTTTAATTAGGAGTGTTTAAAAAAGTCCAAACAGATAAGAAAAGAAAGTGATACTGTCCTTTTCTATTAATTTCACTCTTCTAATAAAGATGCTCACTAATTCTTTAACATAAATACACATATGCTTACAGAAATATGCAAAGAAATTGAATTGGAAAATTAAAACTAGGCACATTTCTAATTTAATGCCTTATTATCTTTGCCATAGCATGTGCATACAGTTATCTAATAAGTAAAAAATGTAGAACAAGGAAGAAGAGCCCTGCCCTGAGGGAATTTATAATATATTCTAATGTATTCTAATGGTGTGTGAAATATACATCTAAAGTCAGAATTTGTCAAAATTTTGTAACTGGGAGATGCTGATAATGATGTCCAAGTATGAGCCTAAAATATTCCTGCCATGGGAAAAATGTCTTTATTTCACGATGCTCATACACTGTATTTCAAAGCTCCTTATGTACTGCGAGGAAAACAATTACTAGGACTAGAAATACGCGGGGACGTTTGGAGGGAACACGTGGGACAGCAAGCCTTGGTGGATTCCTTCTCTGAATTGCGTGGGTCTTTGTTTCCCTTGTGATATCAATAGATGTGCAACTGGTAAATTAATTTGTAGTATTTACTTGTTTTCTTTTCTTGAAAGCTGTAGCTAATGAGCTAAAAATTTAAATTTCAGGCCTCAAATCATGTAGAGAAAACAACAATGCCCAGCTGCCCAGGGGCCTGAGTTCTGGTTTTAACTCCCTCTGACCTTAGGTAAGTGCTCACCTGTCTCAGCCTCTGCGACCATCTCTTTAGCTTTCTGAATTGTCCGCCTGTCTGTCTGTCACTCCACCCACCCATCCACCCTTCCATCTATTTAATTTTGTGCTAATGGGGAGTGAACCCAAGGCCTTCACAGTGAACCACATCCCCAGGCCTTTTATATATATTTTGTTTGTTTTGTTTTGTTTCTGGTACCAGGGATCACACTTGGGACCTTGCACTTCTGAGGCAGGCGGCGGAACCACTGAACTAATCCCCAGCATTTTTATAGATTTTTAACTCTTGAGACAGGGGCACCCTGAGGTGATAGGTGCCCAGACTGGGTCCAGTTTGCGATCCTTCTGCCTCAGCCTTGATCATAGGAGTGAGCCAGCACACCGGGTGAAACCATGTCTTTTATAAAGAGGACATGGTAACAGCATGACTGCTGGCCATATACAGACGGCAATTCTGTAAATCCCATTTCCTCCGGGGCCCAGGCGAACATCAGCAGGTTTAAGCAACACAGAGGAGTGGGACCCATCTAACTGCACTCAGATACTAAGAGAAAGACAAAGATGAAAAGCCTTCCTGTGGCCCCCGTGAGGCGATATCCCAGGATGCACTGGGATCCAAGATGGCGGTGTAAGGTGGTGATGGTGAGCTGCCCAGAGAACCTCTGTTCCCCTTCTCTAAACCCAGAGGCCTTCAACTGTACCCAGAGAAGCTGCACATGACTATTTCTACAATAGTTTCCAATGCCACAGCCTTCAAAAGACAAAAATTACTCTGGCCTAAGATGTGAACCCTGACGTAGCTAAGCTGTCTCTCCCAATGAGATTTTTTGAACTCCCAAAATACATTCATTGTAATTGCTCCCGAATTAGGGCAGAATTTCTTGCTTGAAAGGCATGTGTTCTTTACCAGTGACCTCCAAGAGCAAGTTGGTTTTATAAAACAGACCAAATAGTGAGTTATTTTTCGCTTACCAACATCTTCTGGCTTTGGAAGCAGATTCCCAAAGAGCTCAGGGATCTGACCCGGTGTCAGATTTCCCAAAGAGAGGCTCTGAAATGTGCTTGGGTAGCAGCACATCGGGGACTCTAACACACTTTTTTTTTTTTTGAAAGAGATGATATTTGATGTTTCCAAAAAAGAAATTTTAAAACAGTGAAGTAATCTCCAGAGAGAAAATCAAAACTGTATTGATTTCTTAAACTATTTTGTAGTTGCTATTGTTTTCACTTTTTATTGTTTTTTTTTTTCCATTACCTCCAAGTAGAAGGTCAAAGGTGGGCCTCCCTTGTCATGTCCAACATGGTTTCTAAAAGTCTCAGCCTATCTTTCATCCAACCGTTTGGATAGATAAATCAAACAGACCAACTGAGGTAAGAGAAAAAGTATTAACCAAGAACTCGACCAAATAAAGACAGTTGAAAATTCAGATGCATATGCCTTTCTGTAACACCCACAGTGAAAAGTCAGGGTGCAGTGTTTTTGTTTCAAGAGATAGGAGGAAGGAAATCAGATGGGTTTACCAAGCAGACAGAAATGTCCCCAAGGAACTCATCATGCAGCGTGACCGCTTCCACCAGAGCTGCACTGCTGCAGTGTAAGCAACATCTAGTTTTATTCGCACGGTGTCAATGTGGGACCTCACTTAGCGCCTTTACACCTGCACCTCTGATCCATGGGGGATCTTCGAACGCCTCAGGGATCTCTCCACGTTTTGTTTTGTACTGGGGATCGAACTCAGGACCTCTCACTTGCCAGGCAGGCCCTCACTTTTGACAACTTGTTAGTTGCCATCCACTCTGCACAAGTGGAACGAGGAGGGATCTGATTAGAAAGTGAAAAAAGAAGAAAAGGATAGCCCAGGACTTTTAATAGATACCCCAAAGATAGAAAAACATTTACCAATCCCCAACGCAAGAGAAAGGAGAGAGCTCTCTATGACACACAGGAAGAGCAGGCAGATCTGGATCTTCTTGAGAAAGCAGCTCGTTTTGAGGTTAGGAAGGATAACATCGAATAGGGCCTCACACTTCCAGGAACTAGAAGACCTTTATTAAGCAGAGGGTACTGAGCTGGACAGGTTCCTCACCTTGGGCAACACTCCAGGCACGAATGTTAGAAGACTGCAGGGATCTAGGCCCAAGTACTAGATGATTATAAGTCTGGCTTGCTTATATATTATTTCATTAGCCTTCTTATCAGTTCAGCAAAGGGAATATTTAGCCCCATTTTAGATGAACACAGTCAGGCGTGGTGGTGCATGCCTGTAATCTCAGCACTCTGGGAGGCTGAGGCAGGAGGATCACAAGTGCAAGCACTGGCTGGGTGATTTAGCGAGTTAGCAACACCCTGCTCATAATAAACCAAGAAAAAAGGGTGGGGCCTTAGTTCAGAGCAAAGGCTTGGGCTCAGTTTGCCCTGTGGGGGAAATGCTCC
Source organism: Fukomys damarensis (assembly GCF_012274545.1). Lineage (NCBI taxonomy): Eukaryota > Metazoa > Chordata > Mammalia > Rodentia > Bathyergidae > Fukomys > Fukomys damarensis. Next base: position 5,142,117 of record NW_022900923.1, on the reverse strand, counting down.
TTAACTCTTGAAGATACTGCACCTTAGGAGTCATACAGCCAAGATTTAAAGCAAATCATACTGGTGTTTTGTTTCTGTTTTGAGACACAATCATCTTGCTAAGGTCCAGGCTGGCCTAAATTCAAAATCCTCCTTCCTCTGTCTCCCATGTAGCTGGCACTGTCAGTGTGCACCAGGGCAATGGCTCTAAAGATGCTGTCTGAGGTTCCATGTCTGTGCCTTCTTGTGAGCTTGGTGGGAGTTTGCTCTGTGGGCAGATGAGTGCATCTGTAGGATTCCCTGCCGCTCGCCCTCCAGCTGGGGACCTGAGGTGCCAGGGTCTGTGGAGGCACTGGCTTCCTCTGGGAATACCTGCCATGTCACAGTCTGGGCCAGACTCTGAGTCCAAGGTCACCTTCCAGGGTCCCATGGCTCTGCCCTCGCTGTGGCCTTCTGCTGGCTCAGCCCACCCGGCTTTTCCTGAACCATGCAGCGGCTCACCACTTTTAAGGCTTTTGTAACATCACCCCATGTACCCAACGCATCCCAGTAAGTGACATCGGCCTCAGAGCACACCTCGATCTGCCCCACAAAGCCAGAGGGGCGCTCTGCGGCCAGGCTTCCCCCTCCCCATGCAGACCCTAGGCAGCTCCTGGGCTCAGGGCCAAGGGCACAGGGCTCCACAGGCCTTTCAGCAGCCGTGTCTCGGCCCCTCTCGTTACGACTGCCTTCCTCCCTGCCCAGACTTACTTCTAAGACCGGACATTGCCCCCACCGCTCACAACTGCCTGGGCTGCAGGGCTGCAGGGCTGCAGTCCCGGCTGGGCCCATCCCAGAGGCCGGCACTCTCCACCCATCACTGCGCTGACCCGGGCACCCTGTGACTGTAACAGAGGCCACCCCACCGCGCAGGGGCTGAGGGGTCCCCCAACATCTGCCGGGGAAATCACAGAGAAGGGGAAACACCTCAAGATCCCGGCCAGCAGGGCCATGGGGTAGCACGGTGGGGGCCCCCGAAGGACAGCGTTCAGGGCAGGACCAGGAGCGCGGCCCCATGGGGATGGGTGCGGCCCCCGTCTGAGAAGCTGAATCTGGGTCTCAGAAGCAGAGAGGCAGAGGCCACCTCCTGTCCACCATCCCAGCCTCACCAAGTCTCCGTCACTGGCACTGTGTGGATTTGTCCTCTGGCTCCCAGCCTGGTCACCAGCCTGATCTATGGGAGGGACATGTGCAGGGCGGGCTCTCCCACTGGCCCTGATGATAATTTCCTAATCCTTAAAACAGGAATCTTATGTCCCCTTTTCTCTCTGTTGCACACGCACGCGCACACACACACACACACACACACACACACACATACATTAGCATTTCCTATTCTGCAGGACATCTTGGGTACCTGGTCTCAGATCTGCACACATTTTCTCTTTGGCTTTTGGTTGTTGTGATGTTTTATTGAGACAGGATCGCACTGTGGAATTCAGGCTGACCTTCAACTCACTATGGAGCCCACTTTGGCCTCTACTTCACAGCGATTCTCCTGCCTCATCCTCCCAAGTGCTAGGATTACAGGTGTGTGCCACTACAGCTGGCTCGGAAAATTTCAAAACTGAGCCAACAGAGAAACTGGGGGAAAGCTCTCATGGGCTGATGGCTTCCTGGGAAACAGATTCAGACCAGGGAACAGGGGCGCAAACAGAGAGCACTGCTACAGAAGGAGGAAGAAGGAAAGCGGATGTCAGCAGACAGACGAGCTTCATGCTCTGTGGAGGGTCCCCAGGTTCCGAGATTTCGGAGTGGCTCCCACTCAGGACCAAGGAGCGGTTATTTGTACCTCTACATGGCGGAGTCACCGGGATCCAGGTTGGGTCTGCCGTGTGCACAGGGCTGTGGCTGGGGACGACTCAATAGCGGGCCATCACTTCTGCATCCACTGTGGAGGGGCGTGTTGGGGTCTGAGACTCCAGCCACCCCAGAGGTCAGAGGTCAGGCCCTGTGTCCTCAAGGCAGCCCTGGTGTGGACACCCAAGGGAGCCTCTAACCACGGTGGAGCTGGCCTGTTTCAGCCTTCGCTGCTTGGACTGAACAAATACATCTTCCTCTGTGCTGAGCATCATCTACTTGGGACCTGACCCACAGGAATAGTGTCTCCCCTCGCTCCTGGGAGAAGGGTCCTTGGGGAGCTGAGGCTTCCTACTACTATTCTGAAAGACGGCCACTGGTCTTACCTCCTAATAAACATAGTGGATTTTAGATTATTGTAACACATCTTCCTGACAATTTGGTCAAACACTGAATTAATAAGTAAGTACCTCAGAATCACAACAGGGAAGGCAAGAATCATACTGGTACAGCCACTATGGCAATCATTGTGCAGAGTCCTCAGAGAACTAAAACTACAAATTCCATTTGACTCCGATAATCTTTTAGGCATGTTCCTGAAAACATGAAAGACATTGTATTACAGTGATCCACACATGCCACGCACTGCTGGTCATAGCTGAGTCTTGGAACACAGGAATGGATAAAGGGAGTGTGGGGTAGCCAGGCGTGGTGCTCACACCTATAATCCCAGCACTCAGGAGGCTGAGGCAGGAATATCGCCGTGAGTTCAAGACCAGCCTGGGCTATGTAGTGAGTTCTAGGTCAGTCTCAACTACATAGTGAGACCCTGTCTCAAAAAACCAAAAAAAAACCCTTGTCCCCTAGAAGTTCTGCCTACACACAGCACATGAAGGGTACACTCGGGCACAGTGAAGATGAAAAGCAGTGCCCCTGAGGGCCGGGGATTTAGCTCAGTGGTTCCACCGCCTGCCTTGCAAGCAGAAGGTCCTGAGTTCGATCTCACATAGGCACAGCTGCCTGGAGTACACACCTGACACATGGCAGTGGTCACCTTCTCTCCCGACGAACCAGGCAGTTTGCTAAGAACGTGAAGTTAGAGGAAGACCGTGCGCATGTTTCTGCGGCCGAGATCCAGAGGAAAAAAGTGGCCCCCAGGACACAGGCAAAGACAGGGCAGCTCCTGTGCCTGGCCGGGCATGCAGCCTGAATGCATCTTGGTGGCTTTAATTTTCCTATAAATACCGCCAGGGCCTCCTTCGTGTTGGGATTCTAAGCTGAACATGCGAAGTTAACGACTACAGAGCTGCTTTAAAGGAGCGTGGCCAAGGCCCTGACAGGTCCCCAGGAGAAAACGCGCTGTGTCCAGGGTGCAGCCTGCAGAACCCCGCGGCCCTGCTCTCTCGTGTGAGGCAAGCTGTCACCACTGGCCCTGCCAACGCCTGGACAGTTCTTAAGTTGAGTTACTGATAGGTTGAGATGATTTGTCCTGGAATCATAAATATTTGGAGAGAGAACAAGAGCTAATCACATCCTAATTTTCCAAGCACCAGGTCGGGTGCTATGCACAAATTATCTACACCATCGTCACAGAAACTCCACGGGTCCCCGAGCATCACAGCCTTCGTGAGGAAGGAAAGAGGAAACTAGGGCGACAGACGGAGACAGGCTGCGCCTTGGACCCTGGTTGATCTCCTCTTATCACTTCTATCTGTGCTATAATGGACCCCAGGGCAGGAGGGACTTCTACACAAACCACAGCCCAGGGGCGGAAGGGGCTCATGTCCTCCCTGGATCGTCCTCCAGCCTGACAGACTCCAACTGTAGCACGGAAAAGCCGTGCACGTCCATGCAAGCCCCGTCCTGTGATGCGAATTACTGCTTACCAGCAACCTGTACAGGGCCTGTGTTTTTCTCCTTCAGCATTAAATGCAAATGCATAGTAACTTTTAAAATAAACCATTTTTGCGCTACTGCTTAACACAAGGAACCAAGCATTTCAAAAGCCAGATTGAAAACGGTAGGCAGTGTCACTGTCTTACCCAAATAAGAAAGCAAAAAAGAAAGGCTCCTGGTTTGGGGGCCATAAGGGTACTGAAGGGATCGGCACGTGTCGGCCTACTGTGGGCGTGACAGCTTCATTTGCACATTTACTGAGCATCTACCGTGTGCCAGACACTGCGCTCTGCCCCAGGGACTCATCCCAGAACAACCATAGTCATCCCTTGCCTCAGTCTTTGTCGGAGAACATGACCAGAGAAATTGGGTGAATTTATTTAGATGTTTTCAAGGGTTGTGGTAAAAGATAAGATACCAGATGCCTTATTCACAAAGCAGCCTTCGAATGCGTCTTGTCTGTCACTGACAGAGGCCGTGATCAAGGGAGCACAGAGCAAGGGGAGGTCAGTGAGTCGGTCAACATTTACACGGCGGCTCTTGCATCCCAGTCACACCGCGAACAGCCCAGGTCTCAGTGGGCCACGCACAGCAAGCCCAGGGGTCCCCACACACTGCTGCCCCGAGCCCAGCCCCGCGGCAGCCACCCTCTTAGCTGAGGCATCCTTGGTTGGCAGCCGGGGAACACGGAAGTCAGCGAGCCGGGCCCAGCCTAACTCTTCAGCTCCTTCCCACTGCCAGGAAGTTCCTGGGACTCTCGGAACCTGTCGTGTGCAAGCGCTGGAGACCCTGAAGGTCGGTAGGCCGCACGGGGAGGTCGCCTGGCCTGGCCGCAGCTGACCGAGAAAGGCACAGGAAATGAATCTGAAGAAGCTTTCCAAGAGCGAGAACCCTAATTCCAAAACCAGTACTTTTCTTCCAGCGTACAAAAACAGGAGAATGGTGCCTTTCTCTCTACCATTTGTAGCCCTTGAGTGACTAAAGACCTGCACGGAAGTAGAACAGGGCTGCTCCACCTGCCCTGGGAACCCGCTTCCTTCCGGTGCCGGAGCAGATGGCGGATCCAGAGCGGGGGCTGAGTTCGTCTTTCCTGCTGGTGCCAGTCATGGTGTGACCCCTTCCTTCTTGGGTGCTCAGCCTTTTCTCTCCCCCTCTGCTTGTCCCTGTATAAGTGAATATCTGATCCCATGTTGGTTATCAAAATGCAGGCAAACATTCCTGCCTCGCAAGGCAGTGGGCATCTCACAGACGCCGGGGACTTCGAGCCTCCATCACCCTGTAACACTGATTCATGTCAATCAATAACAATGCATATTTTTGCAAAGTATCTTTTAGCTTTTTTTTTTTTAAGTTAGCACTTAGCAGAAGAATTAGGTCATATTCATTAGAAAGAGCCTCTAATGAACAAGTTCTTTAAAAGAACACAAGTTCAGCCCTCCAGAGTACTAAGGGGTGTGGTCAGTAGTTCAGAACACGCCACTGGTCACCATGAAACAGCCCAGTGAGACCGGAGTCTCTGTTTCCATCCTCCCAGCAAACTATAGGATCCTAGCAAAAGCTACCTGCCAGTAATCATTTTCCACCCTACACAAATACAAGCATGCTACAACAGGTAACAGGCGGTGGGGGGTTGAAAATAAAAAATATCCCCTGTCAGGTTAAACAGGTACTCATTTTTTATTTTTAATTTTTGGTTTTTTGAGACAGGGTCTCAGGGTCTCACTATGTAGTTGAGACTGACCTGGAACTCACTATGTAGCCCAGGCTGGTCTCGAACTCACAGCGATCCTCCTGCCTCAGCCTCCCGAGTGCTGGGATTACAGGTGTGCACCACCATGCCCAGCTTGAACAGGTATTCAATCTTGAACCAGTGAGAGGCTTGGGGAAAAGTGTTTTCTTCTGTACTCTCCACTAAAGAAATCCTACTTGGAGATCCACTGTTCATTATAAACACTTTCATGGATAATCATCAGGGAGGTGAAAAACTGTACAGATCCCCACTTAACAGGTTCCTACTGGGAACAACAGGGTCTCCTGTGGGAGGGCTGGGGTCTGAGGGGCCAAGACACTGGCCCTCACAGCCTGGAAATATTACTCAAGTTGGGCATGGCGGCGCCACTTGTAATCCTAGTAAACTTGGAGGCTGAGGCAGGGGGATCACAAGTTGGAGTCCAGCCTGGGTAATGGAGTGAAACCCTGTCTCAAAACAAAACAACATAGAAAGGGCTGGGGGTAGGAAGGCCTTGAGCTGGGTTACCGCTACCCTGAAACAACAACAGCCAAAGACAGCTTTCCAAGTGACCCTGGTATACCTTCTGGCTGAGAATTTTTAATTTACTTCCTTGGCCCGCAGGATCCTGTTTGAATTATATTATGTACGGCTCCAACCTCTCACATGCAATGAGACCTGCCATGATCAGGTCTGGGGATGGGGGAGAATTCTAGCCACAGCTGCACGATGACCAACGCTGGCGTCCTCAGCGATGGCACCGTCTGCCCAAGAGCATCGAGTTCCTGCAGAAACTGTCTTTCACGGGCCCAATTTCTTCATCGTTAATCTTTCCAGTGAAATAAAAACTTGATGTCTGTGTGTGTGTGTGTGTGTGTGTGTGTGTGAGAGAGAGAGAGATCAGGGGATTGAACCCAGGGCCCTCACACCAAGCTAGATCCCCAGCCCTTCACTTCATTTTCTAAAAATGTTGAAAAGGGGTTCCACTAAGTTGCACAGCTGTGCTCAAACTCGTGGTTTTCCTGCCTCAGCCTCCCAGGGTGCTGGGATCACATGCGTGGCTTGGATTATTTTACCTCACTGGAAAATGAATTTCCCGAGCCTACCTTACCTCCTGTTATGCATCGAGGAGTATATCTTCTCATGCTACAAGGCTAGATGCTTTTGTCCCCAGTTTCCTGGCCCGGTTAATCTAGTCCAGCCTCAGTTTGTCTCCCGTTCCTGACAGAGTTCAGGCCCTGAGGATCTAGGTAAGCTGAACTGTACAGAGGTGGCCAAACAGGGGACCCCCACCTGTGCCCCCACAGGACTGCACTCTGAGCTTTGCGCTGCGTCTCCTGATGACTCTAGTTTATATTGGGCCCCCGAATTTAGCCTCTCTCACAGAATTAGAATAAAAAGAATAGAGCTGAGGTTTCAAAAATCCTAGTAAGTTGCCTTCTTCCGAAATTCTGGATAACTCCACCGCTGCTGTTTTGTACCAGGACACTTGCTTTTGTACATTAATGTTGTAGTTACCACTGTTCTTCCTGACCTAATTACAATTTCATTCCATTAAATGAGACTCATAAAAGCTGCATTTGTGGGGCTGCATGTGTTTCTGTCACAGCACATAGCCCATTTTTTTCTCTCCTTAATGTTTAATGCTTTCGGAAAACATCAACATCTTCCCCTTCATCTCCTAAACATTGTAAAATACAGATGATGTTACAGGTAATTATAGTCAACGTTTCTCTCTTTTTAGGCTAAGAATAACTTTTTCTTGGAATTAAAATAAGTCCCTTGCATGAAGGCCAGGGATTTAGCTCAGTGGCGCTGTGCCTGTCTTGCAAGCACAAGGTCCTGAGTTTGATTTCCACTCCCGGGGGAAAAAACAATAAGTTCTCTGCTGAGTCCCTTGTTCTGTTCTATGAAACTCTTAGCTAAGCTATATTTTATGAATCACAGTGAAGCGAATCTTTCTAGATTTTATTCCTATGACCTTTAGATACTTTGAGAAACACATGCACACTTGTTCTAGAAAGAAGAGTATAAAGCACATATAACTAGATGCAAATTCTGAGGCTCAGTAGGGTTCATGAAACACCACAATTATTCCAGATGACCAAGAAGCAGAGATGCTCTGAGGGGCCCCTCGCAGCGGCCCGTGTGTGGCGCCCAGCAGAACTCCGGTGACTCCGTCACTTTTCTGGAACCCTCGGTTTTGCAAAGATGGGTCCCTGCTTCCTTTTTCCTCCCCTTTCCCAGCCACCCAAACACCGGACAAAAGCTTACCAGTTGGTTAGTCTCTGTTATTAGCTCATGGAAATGCAAGTATTATTTAACAATAAAAATAAAAATCGCACTCAAGCGAGTGCTGAATTATTCATGCGCTCTGATTTTACATAATTTGGCCATCCCTCTTTTTATTGCTATTTCAGTTTCTTTCACTAAACAATTCCCCACCAGGTCCACCTTGGGTCCCTGTGAGCACGGAGATAACACTTAAAAATCTTCCCTCCGAGACGAGCTCTGATGTCCGGTGTGTGCAGCTAAACCAGAAAGGAGGAAAACAGCAAGGCCTATACTCTCAGCGGCCAGGATGAAAAGAAGAGTATTAACATGACTTAAAAAATCAAATTTCTTTAGAATTCAAAAATCTGTAGTGACACAAAAGCTAGCAAAATTGAACCGTCACAGGAATGACCTCTGAGGATGCACCCTGTCACTGTACATTTTCATTATAAGCACACACAGACCCAAGGCATCATTTAAAACACAATCAAGGCCCCCGCCGGGGCTCGGGCATGGAAAGCTGCCCATGGGCATCGCAGCTAAGGGGAGCCTGGGAGGCGGGCAGGTGCAGCGAGGCAGCCTGAGAACCGGCCCAGGGTCGAGCGCCAGGCGGCCTGAGGGCAGCAGGTCCCCGGCCTGGCTGCATCTCCCGCCCCTCTGCGCCTCACCGGGATTTTGCTCCCAGTGGGGAAGAAAAAGCCAGCTTCGCGTCCACACCAAGGCTGCGACTAACGACAGTAAGGACAGAGGACGGCGACACGAGGCACTGCCTTCCGGAGGGCCCAAGGGACCCCCTCAGAACACTCCACTGTTGCCGTTTGCTCGTTTCTAACGCATGTGCTCCGGCAAGGCCGAAGTGGCTGCGGGCGTGAAGGAAACCTTTGTGGCGCCATTCTCGACACGCCTGGTGCTACGTGTGGGCAACAGAAACAACGACGACAAAAAGCCCGGATGGAAGATGCGAGAAAAGACGGTTCTGTTTCAGGACTGCTGTCTGCATGGCGTGGCGTGGCCGACGGCGACCGATCACATCAGCACGCGTGTTTTGCCGCATGCTAGAGGCGGCCAAGGGCTCAGCACACCCGGTCCGAGCGGGGGAGCTAACAGGGCTGGAGGGGCCAGGAGTGCATGGGTCTGGTGTGCTGTTCCCCAAAGACGGTTTTTTGGCTTTTTTTTTTTTTTTTTTTTTTTGAGACAGGCTTTGTAGTTCGCACCTTGAACTCACTGTGTCAGTGGGGCTGGCCTCCAACTCATGGCGATTCTCCTGCTTCAGCCTCCTGAGTGCTGGGTTTCTAGGTGTGCACAGCCGTGTGCAGCTCAAAGGTCAGTTCTGGTGTCTATAAAAAATGATCAGTGGCTCAGGGTTTCCCTGAGGGGATGGGAGTGCCCCGGCACGTGAAGGAATCCCTCCCCTAAATTCTTTCATTCTCTCGTTCACTTAGAGACTCGTGCTTTGCACAGATAAAATCCTCCACCTGATGTCTGTTCTCTCAGGTGGAAGAAAAGTAATGATTAAAAATGTAAACACACTAATTGTAATGGAATACACTCTTAGAAGCTGACATTATGCAGAACAAAGTGAACACACAGAATGACATACAATTTGACAATATCTGTGTATCAGGAGAACTACAGCGAGCCTAGCTCTGGGCCAGCAAGGAGTGGTTCACACCAAAGAATGAATTTAAAAAGTGTGCAGGCTTGTGATGCCAGCACTCCGGGAGGCTGAGGCAGGAGGATCACAAGTTCATGCTCAGGGAAACTTGATGTCTCAAAATTTTAACAAAAACTTTACTTTACAAAAAAAAAAAAAAAAAAAAAAAAAAAAAGAGAGAGAGAGAGAGACAAAAGAAAAAAAAACTGAAAAGGAAGCAAAGAAAAAAGAAAAACTAAAGGAAAGGAAGAAGGTGGTTCCCATGGAGGAAATAAATAAAGCTAGAAAGTGAAACTAGGAAAATATTCAGAACAACAGGGGTGACTAAAGCCACACATAATCTGAAAACTCAGCTTTCACTAATTGGGGAGGAGGCACCATGACTGTAAAGTCACAGTGGAGAGCTGGCCCTGCAGGGTCCAGGTGCGAGTGACATCTGACCTCGGAACCAGGGTCGCTGGATCCCAGGCTGGGGTTCTTAGTGCAGGGGAGGGAGCCAGGCACCACGAACAGAGGACAGCCCCCAGGTGGAGATGCCCACGGCAGGAAACACCAGGGTCTGCTGGGTGTGGACCCAGCATGCTAAGGGCCCGGCTACCAGGCTGCAGCACTACAGCGGGCAGGGGAGCCTCTGGAAGCCGGGCCCGGAGGAGGAAGTTGAGGTTGTGCCCCCACCGGGGACACAGGGACCGGAGGCCAAGCTCCCCTGCAGCACAGCTCCTGCCAGGAAGATGGAGCTGCCACAGGCCCACAGCCACAGGGCCACGTGCCTCTGGCCTGCAACCTCAGAACCCCCTTCTCCCCCCGAGGGGCCTCTCACAGGCCTGGTGTCACATTTGGGAAAGCTGACTGACGGGCAGGGTCCCACACACTGGTTGGTGCAGTTCACACCTATGCGTCCAGCAGATTTATCACAAGGACTGAACGCAAGAATGTTAGTACTTCATTAGGTTTCTGAAGTCAGATTTCTTCGGATCACAAGAGAGAAGCTGACATGATCAGTATTTGTCTTTTTGACCCAGTGGAATATGGACGTAAGCCATTCTGCAAAATACTTTCCTACAAAAATATTGATAGACTATGGTGGGAATTCAGGGGAAAGGACAATTCCTTTTGGCTGGACGATCGGAGAAAATTAAAGAGAAGGACTTCAGGTAGATCCTAGCAATGGCTAGACAGGATTTTCACTAAGGGTGGGAAGAAGACGTGCTACAAAATTTCAAATATATAGTATGTTTTTCAGAGAACAGAAGACAGTTTGGTTAAGTAAAGCAATCTGGTAGAGGTCATGGGAGATTAGGCTGGGAGGATAAAGTTGAAGGCCAGATTGTTGTGTCAGAAAGACTGGAGCCAGCCAGGAGTGGTGGTGCACACCTGTTGTTACCTGGGAGGCTGAGGCAGGAGGATCGCCATGAGTTTGAGGCCAGCCTGAGCTACGTAGTGAGACCCTGTGTCACCAAGGTAGGGAGAAAGACTGGAACCTAGGATAGTGAGTTACATTTGACCCCAGCCAGTTGCAACGTCTTCCTCCTTGCCCACGCTCTGGGGGAGAGTTGCCTGCGTAAGGCATTTCTAAGAGGCACTTGCCTGGACCTGGGTCAGCCGCATGCTCTCAAAGGAGGTCCCGGGGGAATCCCAGAGACACTGGCCCCAAATCCACTGTGGCACAGCTGAACTGAACTGCACGCACCCATCTCCAAGCTTCTTGCGACCCAGGATAATGAAGCACTCATTTTTAGCCCAGTGCTAACGGCCACCGATGTCACTTGTAGCCAAACTCGCTCTCAGCTTGAACACAGTCACTGCGACGAGCTCAGGGGATGATCTGATGGTGGAGAGGACCCGCAAAAGCGTCAGCTCCCTGCCTCAGAAAACCTTCAGATCAATGCTATGGAGCCACAGATCCCACCTGCACATGGCCCAGACTGTTCTCAGAAAAGTAACGCCGGGGGTCACGCTGTGGCTACGACTTTCTTTGATGCTGGTAATTTCTATTCATTTTTGTAAGCACTATCCCTTTATACCATTGGTGAGTAAAAGCTGTATGTAACAGTCACAAAAAGTCAGATGGGTGAACTTTGGGATGAAGCTTTCCAGGTAGGACACACGAATGAAGTATGTTTTCGACATAGTTTTACAGATGAGGAAAGTCGGGCCTTGATAATGTATATTTAATGCCTTGGTGCCAGCCCTAGAAGTCTGTGTGGTACAGGTGTGCCTCCCTCCCTCCCTCCCTCCCTCCTTCTTTCTGCTATTTCCCTTTCTTTTCTTTTTTCTTTCTACTTTCCTTTTTCTTTTTTCCTTCCTTTCTTCATTCCTAAATCACCACAAATCCCACTGCTATCAGCTCGATTTTCTCTTTGTTCTCAGGATAAATGAAAACACAAAAACATTTTGAAGCTCTAAGAGAAAAGGTCATGATTTCCTGGTGTTATCTGTCATTAGCGGGCTTTACAGTAGCATTTGTACCTAAAGTAGCAAATGTGAAGCGGACTGTTTCACCAGTACAGCTACCCCAAGGACGTGAGGTCACACACAGTGACCAGGAGCATGCGGCAGTGTCCTTCTGGCCCCGCGACCTTGCACACGAGTCACTAAATATCGCATCCTGTGTTTTGTCCTACATCTCACCCATTTCCTAGACCCAGCCCCACACCCAGCTGAGACCGGCGGTCATCTGGAGCACAGGTATACCACTACCGAACAGCACACCACTGCGATGAGCTCTCCTCTCCCTAGCTATTACACTCCGCGTACCCGCAAGGTGTTTGCCAGGTTGGAGCAGAAGCAGGGGTGGGGACAGGCTGCTTTCACAAACAAATACTCAGAAGCAAAAGGAAAGTCAAATGTGCTTAGGCATCTTTCACGTGTGAGAATTAAAGACGGGGTAAGGGCTTCAGGAAATGCGTGTCGCGTGCTGGTACATTTTCCCAGATGGAATAAATGTTGCTCTATAGACTCTGCATGATGGACTCCAGTTAGTAAGAAGAGAACTACGCAGGAAAGACGCCATGTTAGCCCGATTCAGAAATGCTTTTGCAAAGGCACTGGCGAAAGGTTTTCTTAGATTATCTTATAGCAAACCCTGCATTAAGCTCCGTGGTGAAGACACAGACAAATCGCCAGCTACAGCAGATTTGGACGCCACACTGCAGAAGCCATGGAAGGGACTCATTCAAACACAGCCTGTTGTGCTGTCCCGCTGGAAATGTCACAAGGGACCACGATTCCTCACTGAAGAGGAATTACTCCTGGACTGCCGCTAACAGCAACATGATCAGTAACCTCACATGCTTTTCTTTGCAAAATCAGAATCGTGTCAGAGTTCAGAATTTCTATGTGATAAGTCTTGGTACTATACGAGTCTGCTGTCCCCTTTGGTCACCTCATTTTTATCCTCTGTGTCTACTGTCTCACGTCTCTCTTTTACTGCTTTTCTGTGCTTATGTTGTTGGCTAAACTCTGGTCATTTCCGATCGTGCCTCTTCAGGGCTAACCCTGGAAAACGGGCAGACAGTGGTAGTCAAGCTTCCCGGGGGGCCCCGGTGACACCCCTCCCGGCTTGCGTATCCTTGCAGAGTTCTCGCCAAGGCTGTACCAGATCAGTCTGTGTGACCAGTACAATACAGAAGTGCCGGCGTCACTCCTGAGAAAGCGTCATAAAGGACACTGAGGCTTCTGCCTTGGCCTCCTGTTCTCAGACCGTGTGCCTTGGCAAAGCCGGCTGCCGTCTTCTAAGCAGCCAAGTGGAAGGGCCACGTGGCCAAGGCAGTGAGAGCTGCAGCCGGCAGCCGAGGTCGATCCCCTTATCCTGTGGTGACTTCAGGAGTCGTGGCCCAAGCCCTGACACTAAACTCCCCACATTCGAACACCTGGTGCTCTGCGAGGCTGTCAACACTTTCTAGTTTAAGCCACTGAGTTATCGTGTAATTTACGTTGATTCATGTAGACCATAAGGCACTAAAGTTTTCAGTTTTTATTTGCTTTTTCTTCTGGTGCTAAAATGACAAGGATAGGAGCCGAGTCTCATTCATCTTCCCTATTAGCAGAGAGCCCAAGGACAGAGCAGATCCAATAACCATTTTCTGAATGAACATCATCTCTTTCCTGTGTTTATCATGAAAGTAAATTCAATGATAATTACACTTCCAGACTTCTGGCTTAACTAAGGAGTTTTATTTATTTATTTATTTTTAATAATGTGCTTTAACTCAGAGAATGTAGAAGAGGAAAAAAAATCTGAAATGAGATCATCTTTAAGAAGCTCCAATATTTTAATGCTCCCACCATTAAGAGTTGGACAGAAATTTCCTATGAGGCCCAGGCAGCAATTTCAGAAGGCTTGGCCTCCTGCCTCACAAGCATCCCTCCTGAGTGCAAGCGAAGCTGGGCCTCACCCACAAGGAGGTGGCAACATGGTGAGGGGACCAAGGCCAAGCTCAGTGCAAGGAAACAAACTCCCGTGGGCCTTGGGAGATCAGGTTAATCACATCGATTTCCCCACACATCTGTAATTTCTGTGAGGTAAAAGCATTCACCATTCTTTCTTGCAGCTTTTTGAAAGATATGGGGCTCAGCCATTATCTGCGGTGGCCCAGCATGCACCAGCTTGTCAGAACTTGTTGCTCCTGACTTTAACTTAGGACTGCTGGTCAATCTCTCCCTATCACTCGCTCCCCGCCAGTCACTCAGCTTCCACTCTCACAACCTCTAAGACCTCAACTTCTGCACCTCCCAAGTATGATCGAGATGGGCAGCACCCATCTTTTCCTGAATGGCTTGCTGCATGTACAGTAGTGATCTCTGCAGAATAAAGGACCAAACACCTTCTGGGCTTCCGTAGGTGGGAGCAACAGGGTGGGGTATACCAGGAGTCACGTCTGACAGATACTCCATAGCGTGTCCGTCTCTCTGAATCCACCAGCCCCGCTAATCCTACTGCGCCACATTGGGAAAACACAGGTATATAAAGGGGCAAATAGTCCCATTACCATGTAGAGAAATGCAGATGCATCCACGTGTGAGCCCTTAGGAGGAGTGCTTGTCTGAGCTGACAGTGACGAACAGGGTAACATTTCCTTTTTTCCCACTGACTGAGCCCCTTTTTAAGACAGCGAGCTCCCCTGGGTGACAGCAAGAGAGCGGCGTTATTGTGCTGCAGCGTTAATGAAAAGGGTTCACGGAGTAGAAAGAAGAAAAGTGAAGGTTTTGCTCAGCGTAGCTACAGTTTTACCAAAGGAAAGATCAAGTTGCCTGAAAGGGAAGGAAGGCCTTTCCCCGGGAAGTCACTTTCCTGGCCTGCCTGAGCTCTAGCTTTGGAAACCACAGCTCCGAGGGAGCTCTAGCCTTCTCTTTCTGCTGGGAATTTAAAAACTCAAGGAAAGTTGAATTCCTTCCCTCCACCCTCAGCTAGCTGACAAGTGAATACAGCTCAAGATGCCAAGGGCCAGAAACATTTTTTTGTCACTTAAGAAATTCACTAAAATATTAAAAGAGAAAAGAACCAAACGCAGTGGTACCAGAAAGGGCCTTGGGTGGGGTTAACTCCCAGTCCAGGAGATAAGCGCTGGTTCTTGCATCACTTGACAAATGCTGCTTAGTTCTCAGAAACTCGAGCACTGCCCAGAGGCATAAGGCAATAAGTTCCAAGTACTGCAGCTTCCACTAATCAGATTCATTGGAAAAATAAATGGACAGCTCCATTCCTTACCACACATTGGTTTTTTCATTAAAACAGATCAACAGCCCAGTGAAGATACACATTCAACTTTAACATACATTTTAAAAACCTGAAACAGATAAATAAGAAAACAGAGTGGTTCCTAATCCAATGCTACTTCTTGGAATATTGAGCTTTAAGAAGGCAAAGATTGTTCTGTCCCGTTTATCTCAGGAGTCATCTGTAAACTACTCAGCAAAATAAACATAAAAACCTCTTTGCTCCTTGATGGAAACAGGAGTTGGACATCGGAGGCCCACGATGACGGTCCCTGCTGTGGAAAGCGCGGTGTGGGGAGCTGAGGACAGGGGGAGCGGAAGGGACAGAGGAGCCGCGGCTCAGCCAGGCAGCTCAGGTCGCGGACACAGGGCCAGACATCTGTGGGACATGGATGCCCCCGCAGCCGCCACCCCATTTCTCAAAGGCACAGGGATGACTCAGGGAGCTGACGTTTTCATGGCATCCTAGCAAGGGTCCCACCCTGAGCTGAGCTGACTGCTCCCTGATGTGGACACCAACCTGCATCACCTGGAGGAGGCAGTGCTTGCCAAACTCTTCTACCGGGACGTCACTCACTTCCCTCCCTTCTTCCAGGCCTGGGAGGAAGTCACCAAGAACAGCACTCCTTGAGACAGTGGGGAGCAGTGTCACCCCCCCTCAGGGCAGCGCTTCCCCGGGGTTGTTTGGAGTTCTCCGCATTACATCTCACCCCTTTGGCCCTAGTGTCTCAACTCATTCATTCTCCCAAAACGAACAGTACCATTGGGTTCCCCACCACATACCATGACTCTGAAAATTGATTCTCCACCGAACCAAAAGATTTAATTATTCTTTCATTCCCTACCTCCCTCCCTCCCTCCCTTCCTTCCACAAATATTTATCACATACCAGGCATGGTGTCCACTTTAGAAACACAATGGTAAGAAGTCAGTCTCATATGGTGGCACCCAATTTAACTGAGTCAGGGAAGGGTTCTCTGATGAGAACTCGTGTGTGTGTGTGTGTGTGTGTGTGTGTGTGTGTACGTGCACACGTATGCCTGTGTGGTACTTGGGATGGAAGCCAGGGCCTTGTGCATGCTAGGCAAGCACCCCACTGCCGAGCAACCCTCTGGCCTAGGGCTGGTCTCCTGAGTTACCATCTGAATGGTGGGTAAAAATCAATGAAAAGGAACACAAAGAAGGAGAGTGCACTCTAGGTAGGAACACTGTGTATGTAAATGCTCTGGTACTTGAGGGGCTTTGGAGAAAATGCTGCAGTGGAGAGAGTGGGTTATACTCTGAATCTGAAGTGTCCCCAAGGCCCATGTGTTGAGGTTTGGTTCCCAGCCTGTGGTGTTGCCAGAGGTGGAGAAAACCAGAAGAGGCACGACCTGTGGGAGGAAGTGAAGGGGCCCACTGTTACAGGCCTAATGGGACATTGGTCTCTTCCCCTCCTTCTGTTTCCTGTCGGCCATGAGGTAAGCACATCTCCCCACCATGATGTTCTGCCCTGTTGCAGCCCCAAAGGAATGGGCTCAAGTGGTCATGGACTAGAACTTTTGAAACTAAACCGAAATGAGCCTTTCCTTTCTGATGGTTACCTCAGTTATTCTGTCACAGTAACAGTGCGCTGACTAACAGAGGATACAAGAGTCCTCTGGGAAGGAACAGCTGACTCCTGTACATCCCGCAAGCCATGGTGGCAACCAACAGCGGACTGGTGGCTGGAACAGGCTGGAGTTTAAAATGGATTGTTGACTTGCCAAAGGCCAACTCCATCTGGGCAGTAAGAGCGGATGCTGGGGCTGGTGAGGCCTTTATGGAAGTCCAGGCAGGAGACCACGCAGCTTGGCCTGAGGTAGGGCTGTGCCGATGAAGAGAGGTGGACAGGCCAG
Organism: Fukomys damarensis; assembly: GCF_012274545.1. Lineage (NCBI taxonomy): Eukaryota > Metazoa > Chordata > Mammalia > Rodentia > Bathyergidae > Fukomys > Fukomys damarensis. The sequence goes on along the minus strand of NW_022900923.1, from coordinate 5,125,151 downwards.
TGAGGGGACGAAGTGGTATGTGACCTAATTCCTCTGAACCTCAGTTTCTTCATCTGTGAAAGGTGTAAGAAGGTAACTACTCCATGGTGTGTGGTGAGCTGATGCATTAACACTGCAGAACATTCAAACAAGTGGTTGGCTCCCATTCGCATCTATTACTAACATCAATCAAGTGATCAGGAGTCGGTCTCTAAAGAGGCTGGGACTCAATCCCATGAGGACATCAGGAGTCTTGGCAACATCATTTCCAAACCCTTCTCCAGCCCTAAATGGTTATTTTCTCAGCCATTACTCTCTGAAAGTCACAGAACACCACAGGCCCTTATATCTGCTGTCCCCAAAGAGCTCGCTCAGCAAGCGTTGCGGTCTCTTTCGTCACCTGTAACAGTGCAGCTCACACTGGGTCCAGAGAACCGACAGTGGGAGGTTTTCTCCGGACTGAGAAGTTCTGAGCAGCACAAATCCAATACTTTTAATCTTTTGTTTTCAGCCTGGGAACAGAAAACCCAGTGAAGCTGAACACTTCACCCTCAGGACCCGAGGAATGTGGGTCCATCATTTCTACCCACTGTGCAGTAGCCCCGGCTTGACCTTCCCCCATGTTCAATGTGCATTTCCAGGAACATCTACCCAGCAAGCTCTGCGCATCTAAAGACGCTGCCCCCAGCACCACACTGAACAGCTGCTGTCGCCTTGGGAGAGGACGGTCATCAGCACTCAGGGAGGACGTCACACTCACGAAGTGCGCGGCACACACAGGAGTTCACAACTCACACAGGGAGGTGGGGCCAATCACACACAGGGAAACACTGAACACAAACCCACAGGCGTTCTCAATTTCCTCAGATCAGGCTCAACAGACTCCACAGACTTTAGAGGAGGGCAAATTATATAGAATTGCAGAAAGGAGCCGTGGGCAAGGGGATACAGCATCACAACACCAATAAAAGTTTTTTGAAATCTCAACCAGGAGAACAAAATGTTGCTTCTCCCAACCACTGGCACAGTCTGCAGCTTCAACAAGAATATAAACTCGAAGCAAAATACAAGCATTTCTACTGAGCAGAGAGAGGCTTATCAGTAATGATCACTGAAAACACTTTGTTTCCTTTGGGATTATAATTTGTGTCCTTATCACCAGGTACAGTTATCCCTTGGTGTCCACCGATGATTGGCTCCAGGACCCCGAAAGTTGCCAACGTAGTTGGATGCTCAAAATTCTTCTATAAAACGATATAGCTTATCCTTCTGTATGGCTGAGTAGTACTCCATTGTGTATAAATATCATATTTTCTTTATCTGTTCATCTGTTGATGGGCATTTAGCTGTTGTGAATTATTCTGCCATTTCTATGCATGGGTTATTGTAATACTTTCTTTAACACTTTCGGGAAGATACCTAGAAGGGGAATATCTGGGTCAAGTGGGATTTCTAGTTTTATTGTTTTGAGGAATCTCCATAGTGCTTGTACTAGTTTACATTCCCATGAACAATGTCAAAAGGTCCCTTTTTCTCCCATAGCCTCACCCACATTTGTTATTATCTGATTTCTCGGTGACCGTTATTCTTTCTGGAGTGAGATGGTCTCTCGGTGTTGTTTTAATTCACATTTCTCTAGTGCTCTGCAAGGGATAGCCTGAGTCATCTGTAGGAAAATGGAGGCACCCTGAGACCATAAGTTTAAGTGAAATAAGTCAGACGCTCTTACATATCACTTTGCCTCTCTCATATGTGAAACCTGAAGAACACATAAGGAGCAAAATAAAAGACAGATAACAACAGGAAGTAGGGAGATAGACCTCTTTCAAATGGAAGGAGACTGTCAGGAAGGAGCAGGGAGGCCTGGGAGGGGTCCTGGGTGCAGAAAGCACTGAGCGGTGTTGAGTGGCCGCACCAACTTCACACAGAAAACCTGCCCGTGATGCGCTGTAAACACAGGCTAAGAACGAGCACAGCGTCAGAGGGCAGGGCCTACGCTTGTCCTCTTGGGCACCTTAAAACACCTCCAGGTGACTCAGAATACTTGACACAGTGTAAACGATAGGTATTTCACTTTTATCCCGTACCATTTAAGGACTAAAGGCATGAACAAGTCTGTACATGCTCAGCACGCTATTCTTTAAAAACTACGGTCCATCTGCGGTCGGTTCACTCCATGAAAGCGAAGCCTGCAGATACCGTTCTGGAGAAGGAGAAACCTCCTCCCACCCCCACCCCCCGCGTTTATGATTTAAAATATCCCAAAGTGCAGGGTGGGGAAGGGAACCGCAGGGCTGTCTGATGAAATTCCCTGAAACAAAGGATGGGAACTGAAGCTGCCAGGTGAGGAGAGCAGACACGAATTCGGGAGTAAAGGAGCTGGTGTGACATTTATACTGACAAAACAGACGATTCTGCCTCACAGCCCAGCCGCGGGCCCAGGTCAGGAGACCATGAGCATCTTGTCACCGATGCCCCCAACACAGCTGTGACAGGAATTCTAAACACAAGCAGAACCAACACCCAGGGGTGCACCGGAGCGCCGTGGCCTCCCTCCCTTCCAGGCTCCGCACGCGTGGAAGACGTGGAGAAAGCAGCCAGGCCTCAGGCTGCAGAGAAAAAGGAGGAAAAACGCAGGAAACTCTGAAAAGTGAGCAAAAACATCTCAGTCCACACTCGAATCACTTCAGAAACTCCTTTTCCAAATACACACTTGAGAAGTAGGTGTACAGAAAGGAGCTGTGGAAGGAGACGGAGACGGCCCTCCCATCATGACACAGCCTTGTATTTCAATAAGAAAGAAGGGCATGTTCTCACAATGCAATGGCAAAACTGGGCCCCTCAATTACTTTTGGGCTGGATGCTCCGCAAGGAGCTGCAGAGAGCTGGGATGATCCCCTGTCCACCGCTTTGGGGCTGCACTTTGGGGTTTCCAACACCCGCCTCGCCCACAGTGAGACCGGCACAGTGGGGTGGGCTCCGGGCTAACCGCGCAGCAGCTCCTGGCCCTGTGAGTCCTGTGCTACACAGCGTGCTCTAAGAGCTTGGTCAAGCGCTCACGGTCTTCATGTAGGATACAGAGTTTCGTCTCACGGGCTGGGCAGCGCACCACTCAGCTCTGTGGCCAAGCGCAGTTGCCTTGAAACATTCTTTTTGGAGGGTGACAGTGCTATAGGTTAAACCCAGGGCCTCGCACGTGCTCGGCAAGCCCTCTGCCCAGGACTAACTACCAGCCCAGGCCCCTTCACAGGCTTTTAAACACACAGCACAGCTTTCCTAACTGTGGGTGTGGTGTTGCATAACAGACATCGTCCAAAACTTATTACCGATGAATAACTAGAACTTTCCACCCACGGAGTAGCGGCTTCCGGAATTGTCCCCTGCCACCCCTGCACTCTGCATCTCTGCTGGTCTTACGGCCTCCTGACGGTGGACACACCCTGAGCTGTCGTCCCTCTGCCACGGGCTCATACCGCTTGGCATGGTCTCGGCTCATCCGCGCTGTGGCAGAGTGCGGAATTCCCTTACTTTTCAAGGTCTTGTTGGAGGTACAGCCCACACTTTTTTTTGCCCATTCCTCTGTTCCTGGGCACTGAGTGCCTACCCACATCTGGCTGCTGCAAACAATGCTGCAATGATGGGGGGGGGGCATCTGTCCGAGGTCCTGACTTCAACACTCTGGGAGAGACACCCCTTGGGGGTCAGGTGGCAGCTGTTTGAACTTGGGGGGAAACCTCCAACTGTGTTCCACTGCGACCACTTTACATTCCCTTTGACAGGGAACAGCCTCACCGACGCCTATCTTTTTGGTTTGGTTTTGGTTTTACTTTTTTGATAACAGCCATCCTAACAAGGATGAAGTGAGAGGTCACTGTGATTCCAGCTTGCACCTTCCACGTGATTGCTGAAATTGGTCAACTTTTTACATCTCTGCTGGTAATTTTTATATTTTAGTTTTATTTTGGGTTTTTTTTGTTTTTTTGAAAACTGTCTATCCAGGTCATCGGCTCTAGTTTTAAAAATCGAGTTATTTGTTTTTCTGAGATTTAGTGACAGGAATTCCCTTCTTATTTTTCTTTGTCTGTGTACTGGGGATCAAACTCAAGGCCCCAGGCTTGCTACACCTGTGTTCCAATGCCTGAGCTACAATCCTGGGCCCAGTTACTAATTCTTGACCTTCAGGAGCTGATCTCTGCCCTGGAAACAATCCTGCCGAGTTATTTGTCCACCTGGTTCCAATCCCATAAATTAGCAGTACCCTGCTACTCAAAAATACTCTGCATAAGAAAAGCAGACAAAATGTTTACAGAAAGGTGAGACACCATTGAGTCAGCTGCACTCTTGGCGGCTCCGGTATTCGGTGTGTTTGTTCATCTACTCAGCTGGAAAACCCTAAATATTGACCATGAGACAGAACGGCAGAAAGCCCCGCCCCTGAAAGAGCACACTTGTCCCACGCAGTAGCTGCGGAAATGCTTGAGTGGGTGTAGGGCAAGGCGGCACGAAGATACCCCAGGTGCCCTTTCCTTCCTCATGGGGAAGGGGGGAAGCTGGGAGCTACATGAGGCTTATTCGGGACGGGAAACAATGTGGTGCTGTAGCAAAGGTGACAACCTCAGAGTAACTGAAAACACGGGGCATTCCTGCCAGGAATATGTGATCAAAAAGTTAAGAAGGCACAGGTATTTGAGTGGTTACTTTTGCCTGATAATGTCCTCGCTAGTTTAAACCAGCCGATAAACTAGCCTAACTGTAATCTCAGCACTTCAGAGCCCTGGGCAGAAGGACTACTACAAATTTGAGGCCAGCCTGGACTATACAGTGAGACCCTGTCTCAAACATAAAAATTAAGTTGGAAAAGAAATAGGAAAGCATGGACAAAACCAGATAACTATTCAAGACCTTATACAGGTATTCTGTATAAGATGAGAGGCTCAACACAAAATGGTGATGCAGGACCTTTGATAAGAACTTAAGGGCTGGGGATGTAGCTCAGAGGCAGAGGGCCTGTCTGGCATGCATGAGGGCAAGGGTTCTATCCCCATCACCGCAATGATATTAAAAATAAAAATAAAAAAGAATGTCAAGATAGCGGCATCAGGCCTTTAAATCAAGCATAGAAAGGGTTGATCTGAGTATGGGGGACACGGACCCAGGAACTCATTCGAAGAAAATGTGAAATGCTTATGCCTGTCCTCTACTACACAGACCAAGTTCCTCCATTTCAAAATGGCGACCATGAAGCTCTTCATTGGTGGTGGGTGCTGGGCAGGAAGTTTTCACTTCCCTCAGTAACTCTAAGAAGTAGGCTTTACTGGCCCCTCTTGCGGATGGTGAAACCAAAGTTGAGAGCAGTAAAGCAGTCCCGAAGGGAAAAGCTGTGTGATCTATCAGGCCCTGTGCCCTCAAGGCCCTGTGCCTGGCTGTGTGACAGTTACCGCACTCACAGTGGCTTGCAAATGAGGGTTTGGCTTTGCGTGGACCATGAATGTCCAGGTTCTTCAGGTCATCTAGAGAGCCTTTGCTTACGGTTGTGAGTGAAAATCGAGAACAGGAAGTGTCCCACATTGGCCCCTGATAGGAACCCTGGGCCGAGGTGACAGGAGAAGGGAGCCCTTCCAGCCACCTCTCTTTACTCTAGGCACAGCGACAAGGAGAAATTGCATGATTCCCCTGAGAAATGATGCATTAAAGCCACATGCGCACAGGACAAGAGAACTGAATCTATTCTGAAAGAAGTTGTTAAATCGTCACAATGAGGAATTGTGAGGAACCTACAGGAATTTCAGGGCTCTCCTTGCAAACTCCTACTGAACAGTTTCTTGAGAGCAAGGATCACAAAGCATTTCAGGCTCATGAAAGCCCCCCTACCCCATCATCAATGCCACTGGAGAGCCAGGCCGCAGGCCCAGGGAATCCACTTTTACGTGTTGCCACTCTCAAACAGCCTTAGCTAAGTAGTAGGAACCGCGGGATCGAAACATTTCCTGAACTTCCCTGGGTTCCTCTCTGTGCCCCTATTTCTGCCCACCTGAGTGGGCTGGGGTGTCTGGAGTGTTTGGGGTCCCTGTCACGCTGCCCCTCAGTCCTAGCTGAGCTCACACACGCTGCCAGCCTGCAGCTCTGCATGACTAAAAGCCCTGCCAGCCGAACCTATTTAAAAACTATTCCTACTTTGTCTCCCCACCCACTCGTCTCTAACCCTTCTCAGATCCTTATTTTTCTCCTCTGCAGAAATTCTCCACTGTCACCGTTTGCTCCCCACTCTGAAGCCTGATAACTTCATTCAGGGTTTTGTCTTTGGGGAGCTTTTGTGAAGTAGGTAACAGGGCAGAGCCTGTTCCAACTCAACTTGGGACTGGCCCGAGGACCCTGCTCTCTCCTCTCTCCCCAGCTGCCCAGTGCAGACTCACAATTCTGAGGCAGAAAAGGGGAGGTAAAAGCCCTCAAGCCTGCACCTGCCACACCACTGTGCACCGGGCACGAGGACGCTCCCTTGTTCTGCTTGTGAGCTGGATGTGCCCCCGGAAGTTGTGTTTTCAAAATGACCCTGTCAACCTTTGACAATTTTGTTTTTCTTCTTCCAGTTCCTCAGCTCCGGGTGGCAGCAATGTCTCATTGCTAACACACTCAGGTGTAGCAGAGGAGCCGACAGCCCGGGCCGGCAGCCAAGCTCACCCATGACTGCCACTCCCCTAAATGAGCAGAGATTTGCTCTGTACAGAGCAGGGCTCCATGGACAGCGAAGATACCGCCCAGAATCCAATCCTAAAAAAAGCAACTTCCAACTTGACTCAGGCAGGGGACTAGCCTGTCAGCGGGATGTGTGGGGCTTCAGGCTCCAGCCTCCTTCACCCCTGCCCCACGAGGTTTAGGGGAGAAGCAGCACAGGATTCCTAAATCACCAATCCCTGCACCTTCCTAAAAGGCTGTCGAACATTTCTTTTCCTGTGGAGCAGTCGTTTAATTGCTCGTGTCTCCTACACTACACACACTTTTTTTTTTTAAATGACCAAATTAAATCTGCCACACAAATGTGAGCTTGGAACTTCTGGCAAACGGATCCTTCCTTTGAGGGACTAATGAAAAGAATTAAAACGTTCTTTGGTGCATATGTCAGCACACACTCCCCTGCCCAGCCCGAGCTCCCTTCATAGAGGGAAGCAAATCACTCTCACTTACATGTTTCTAATTCATTTTCCAAGCCTGGTCCGAATTTCCTGCTGCAACTTCAATGAAAGCCCAGAAGCATTTGCAAATGGAGAAACATCATACTTACAATTTGGGGGCGTATAAAGCGGCTGTGTGTCTTATGCAAAAACCTTATGTTTATTGTTGCTGTCCTTCCTGTCCAAAAGATAGCACCACTCTCGGTGCAGCCGCCGACGCAAGTGGGAAGCAACTCCTTTCCACATGGCGACCCTGGGACACCAGTCTCTGCGTGGAGCCACAGGAGCAGTGAGCAGGGTCTGCGGTGTGACGCTTTTGTCTCCTAGAGCAAGCTCAGCCCCACGCCTTCCAGCGGATCCACCACCTAACCCCGAGAGTCTGGAGATCGGGTGTGGGACTAAGTTTCCACTTCCCAGGAAGAGCCCATCTGGACCTGAGTGGGGACAGACACGCAGGCCACACTGCACTGCGGCTCTGCTGCCAGGAGGACGCCGGGCAGCATGGGGCCTCGCAGCACAGCACCTGGGTTTTTTAAGCGCTGCCCGCCGCCCACTTGGACTTGGGCAGACTCTGATTCCATTGCATCAGAGGCCCGGTAACAGGATCCTGCCAACCACGGCATCAGAAGTCCCAGCGGGTCACAGGGAAATTTTCCTGGCCACTGCCAAATGAGACAAGGCGGCTGCTGTCAGACCATCACAGTCGGAGCCGGCCGAACTGGGTCTCGAGAATAACCCGACCCGACGTCCTAGCGTCAAACTGACAGGCACGTGCGAAGCTAAGTGCTCAGTTTTCTCAAAGACCTTGTGCTTTTGGTGAACTACAGCGCTGTAACGGGGGTGTGTGCACTGTGCGTGTGCGTGTGTGTGCATGCTTCCCCTTTAGGGCATGGGTGGGAAGGAGAGGGGTGCCCAGAGGACCACCCCAACTCTCTCGGAACCCAGCCCTGGTTAGCGGGAATCCGCCCTTCGTGCTCTGCCCGCCTGGGCTCCTTGCTGCTCTGACAAAGCCACGTATTAAGCCCGACACATCAAACCTCCGCTGCTCACACCCAGCCTCCCCAAGGCTGCTCCTAACAGCTCTGTTTTCTGTCTGCAGTGTGTGCAAGAGGGTGGAACGGCACTCGTACTGCATGCTAAAGGCCGCAGCTTTTGTTTCCTGCAAGTTCCGTCTATTTCAGAGGCTAACATGCAGCAATTAGTCTAATTAATGTGAAACAATGAGCTGTGTTACCACTTATCAAATTGATTGTTCCCCTATCAAAACAAAACAGGCTGGCTTTTTGATGTAATTTCAAGAGATGATTTGAAATGTCATGTTGCTGCAAGCCAATTACCGTGTGACTAGAGCCAGGTCAACAGAATACATAATTAGCGCAAGTTTGGGAAGACTGCTTGCAGCTAGTATGTTAATTAACTGTCTTTTGTCATAAAACAAAAAGGTTGTATGGAAGGTTTTGAAATAGGTCTTTTTTATTTACCTTTCTTTGTGCTTATCAATATGAGGCATGACAATGCAAAAGAATAGAGAATTTTAATTCCATTACTTCAAATTAATTCTCAGCCACAAGGTCAGGCACGGTGTGCCACCGAGCCTGTGACCAGACGGGTGTGTGATGCGACTCACGGAGTCTTCCTGTTTCAGTCTCGAGGTGTGGAGAGGCTACAGCTAGTGTCCAGTGCACCCTTGGCCTTGGCCCGGCTGTGCCCGACGGGGACTGCGGGCTCGGGAGGCCTCCCGTCCTGAAGGAACCAAGGCTGCAGGTCCTTCCCACGCTGTGCTGCCCTGCCCTGGGGAGGCTCCCATCAGAGTGACCATCGGGCTCGAGGTGGCCTTGAGCCGGGGGGACATTCGTGTGCAGTAAACTCAGAGCAGCTTGGGAATCTCCCCAGCCCTAACACCAGCGGTCGACGGCCCAGCTCCCTTCTCCCGTCTGTTCTCCAGACCCGGTCCGGTCTGCACTCTCCCTGGGAAAGCTGCTCCGGACTCAGAGGGGCACAGAGTTCCTCCTGCAAACTGGACTCCCGTCCTTTGCTTCCTTCGTTTTTCCGCAGTTGTCGAAATCATTAAAAATACTCAAAGCATGAAAAAGACGAAACAGCGGGTGGCAGAGCTTTTCCTTCTGGAGGGCGCATCCGAGGGCCACGGGGTAAAGAGATGCGGCGTGCAGGGCTCCGCTGCGGCACACGCTTCACCTGACAGGGCGGCTCCTACTCTGCCCAGCGGCAGCAGGGCCGCGGAGCTGTCACCGCCCGGAGCTCTGGAGGCGAAGTTTCAGGTCCATCTGGGTGAGAGCGTGGAGCCCTGCTGTGCGGGGCCACAATGGGGCCTCTGACCCCAGCCTTCGTGACCACACGAGTCTTTGTCATTTCCTTTCTGCACGGCACGGCGTCAGTGCAGAAACACTGAGCCCAACATCGCACCACGCAGGCGCAGGACTTCTTTCCCTAGTTGTTTTTTTTCCGTCTCAAATAGAAAAGAGGGGGAGCAGCTGGAGAAGGAGCGAAAGAATTAGACTACGAGTGCCCGGTGCAGAGTTCAGACACCTCCAGGGCTGCACCGTACAGATTGGCGCTGGCTGGACTTATTCCGACCCTTATTACCCTCGCACAGCAACCACAGGAGCTTCTGTTGCCCCAGCGACATCTGTTTCTCTAATGCTAAGAAGTCAAGCAGACTTAGAAAGGATAATCAATTAAGCCAAAGCTCTGTGACCAACTTGGATTCTAAAATTCCACTTCTTCCAACTAAACAAGGCTGTTTGGTATTTTATGGTTGATTTTAAATCTTATACGAAGGCCTGACTGCGCTGTTATAGTGAAAGAAAAGAAATAAAAAGACCCACACTCACTATCATTAAAAATAGAACCAAATGCCTGGTGTGGTAGCACACGCATTATAATCCCAACGAGTCAGGAGGCTGAGATGGGAGAATCTCAAATTCAAGAGTAGCCTGGGCAATTTAGCAAGATCTTGTTTCAGAATAAAATTAAATAATTAATTAATTTTTAGTTTTTTGAGGCAGAGTTGCACTATGTACCCCACGCTGATCTCCAATTCATGGCAATCATCCTGCCTCAGCCTCCTGAGTGTTGGGATTAAAAGCATGCACCATGATGACTGGCTTTTTTCAGAATACAATTTAAAAAGGGCTGGGATGTCAGTCAGTGTGAAGGCCCTGGGCTCAATCCAACTACTTGGAAAAAAAAGCAAACAAATCCCAACAACACAAAGCAAAATAACTCCATGCAGTAAAGTAGACCGAGGATGAGTTATATTTCTATTATGTGAAGTCTTGAAAAAGAAGGATTTAAGAAATGCTGGATGCTCTAGACAGTAATTTTTTATGCTGAATCCAAGAATTAAAAAAAATTTAATGCAAAGCAGAGTGTTTGGAACACAGATAGGTTAGGTATTTCTCTCTCCCAGCTAAACTTCTTCTGAAACGTTTGTTAGACTTCAAGCAAACTTGGACTCCTGCTGCAAGAAACAAGCCCAACTGGAAGCCAGCACAGCCAGGTGTGCGCCCAGGCCCAGGGGCCGCTCATCAGGAAGCCGGGACACCGGTCCCATGGACACAACAGGAACCTCCAGCCAGGTCCTCGCTGGCCTCCCCCGCCGTCCATGGAGCTGAGCAGCTCTGGTCAGAGCAGAGGACGGTTGTGTGCCCTCCACCCCTTCTCCTCTTCCTCCCTCTTCCTCTCTCTACCCTCCTCCTTCTGCTTCTTCTCCCTCCTCCTCTTCGCTGTCTTCCTACTCCCCTTCGACCACCTTCTCCTCATCTCTTCCCGTCTTCATCAGTGGTGGGAATTGAACCCAAGGCCTCCCACACCGTAAGCCAGGGCTCTACCCTGGAGCCTCGCTCCCAGCCCTACATAGCTAATTCGGAGCACAGCACAGCAGGTCAGCAAAGTCCCTTCCCAGTGTCCTCTGGGGATGGAGCCTGAGGCCCCGTGGAGAGCAAAGCACAAGGATACCCACGCCCTCATGTAGGGTGATATCAGTGCATGAGACCCGTGTGTGCCTCCTCTATACTTTATCCCATTGTTTAATTTCTGCAGAGCTCGGATTGAACCCAATCCGCTAGGCGAGCTTTCTATGCCTAAGCTACATCTGTGGCATTCTCGTGTTTTAAATAATCTCTAGATTACTTAGAATACCTAATACAATGCAAACACTATGTAAATGGCTGCTATCTGTTACATCATGGGGAATAACGAAAAGAGAAAAAATGTACACATTCAGTACAGGTGCACTATTTTTCAGATATTTTCTGTCCACCATTCGTTGAAGACATGGATAGACAAGACATGCATTTAAAAAAATTAGCCCTACTTTCTAAACATCATAATATTTGCAAAAAGCAAACATCAACACTGGACTCTGTTTTCAGAGGAAAAAACACATTTCAGAAATTGGATAGAAAAATAAGTAAAATATCGGATTACTGGATGTATCAGCACAAATACGAAGAATTGGAATTCTACAAAGATTTCTTTTCTAAATAGAAGGTGCCGCTTGCTCTTGAGGAAGCGTTTGGTATGGGAGAAGATGGAACCCATCAAACAAAATGAGATAATATAAATATTTCATTTAGTCGTTACCATCTCTTTATGATGATGAGAAGACATTATTATCATATTTTTATTCTAACTCATAAAAAATGGTCAATCTTCCACATTTGTAATGGGCTACAGCACACGAATCTTAGTTTGGCATAAAGCTCACACAAACCACTCAATATCTTCAATATAAATGTAATGATTTCTGATTTTAGGAGAAAATAACAATGCTAGGCAAAACATCTCTAGTTAACTCTAACCTCTCCTTTGGTCATCTGTGTAAGGATGTGCACTTGCAAAAATGTGAAGTAAACTTTCTGCATATTCATTACAAAGAAGACGGGTGATAATCAGTGAGCCTGGTGGCAAATTTCTTGAGGATTAGGCTCTGGCTGGTTGGATTTCAACATGGACCTGGCAGTTTTAAGTCAGCAGAAGTGAGTTCTTATACCTGGTGCCCCTCAGCACGGCGGAGAACATGAGGGAGAGGGAAAAGAACATGCCAGAATAAATTGTGCATTATTTCTGGCATTAGTTAAAGGAACAGAGCATTATAAGAAAAAAAAATACAGCACCATTGATTTTTACAGGTGTTTAATACAGATAAGCTGAGAAAAGGGTTTCCATTTTAAGCTCAGTGATGGCTAAAGGTGCATTCAAATACGTTCAAAAGCAGTCTAAAGTCTTCTAAAACAGTGTTTAAGCTATTCAGGCAAAACGTAAATAGTTTTTGTGGTAGTACCGAGGAGTATAGAACAAAACAGCATCTAAGGGGCTGACGGTGGCGCCCGGCTGCCCTGTCGCAAGGGGGACTCATTGGAACAACGCGACTCCTTCATCCACTGCACCTCTACAGGAGTCCAGGAGCCACAGAAAGGATGGGAGCTCCCAAATCCCACCCTCGGAAGAAGACACTGGAAGAAACACTACGGGCAAGAGTCAGATAGATGCATGAGTTAGTAAATGAAGAAATGAAACCCAGGGCTTTTTAATCGTGTTACTTTTTAATGTATTTCTTTCAAGGTAGAAAGGGTTAGGACAATTTTCACCTCATTCCGACAGCACTGACTAGATGTGTTTAACTGTTTTGCAGAAACCCAAATAAGGCTACAGAGGGCTGGAGATGTAGCTCAGCAGGGCAGCCCATGCTTGGCGGGAGCAGGGGCCTCAATCCTGGGCATGGCCCCCAACCCCCAAAGAAGTGTGGGCCTGCCTGACCACTGAATGGATGGTTTCTCTGTTTGACTCTCAGCCCCTCGCCTCTGAAGGTTCATACAGTATAGTGCATCATAAAGAAGCCCCCCCAAAAAAGAAACAAAGAAAGAAAAACAAAAACACAAAATCCAAGAGCGACCCTTTGTATCCACAAACACTGCGCATCCACGAGAGGAGGGAATCTGTCATCAGCAACCTGTACTCCATACTATGTTTTGTTCTCTCCCTGGCAATCTGTTTTACTTTCTTAGGGATAAATGCTGATAACTGACTCAAATGTAAACCTAATTCCTGGTTTCTATCTCTTGTAGCTTTTGTTTTTGTTTTTCTTTTTTTAAATCCACCCTCCAGGCCGCGAACTTGGCCACACATCCCACTGTTAACATGATCTGTCCCTAACCGTGTGAATAAGAGGGCTCATGGCAGCCACAGCCCCTCCAGCCAACTGACCCCAGTGTTAGGATAAGTGCCCAACCTCATGTTCTCCAAGAGAGAAGGAGAGTGCACAGCTGAGCTGAGCAGCGAATGGACTGCAGTGAGGCCAAGCCAGCAGTGTAACTGGAGCTGGGCTGGACGGCTGACGTACAACGCCCAGTCACCCTGGGACCCCGTGAGTGGTGCTGGCTGACTACGCCTGGAGACGCAAGAGCAGAAAACCCGCAGCTCAGACCGCTGCCCGCCGAGCCCCTAACCTGATCAGCCCAAAGTCACAGCGCCCAGAGCAGCCTGCAGCCAAGGCTGGCGAGGGACACCTCAGGCCACAGAGGCACAGCTTCTATATATAAAAGGTCATGGGGCCCTGTCATAAGGACATTCGGGGCCGGCTTTGCATAGCAGCGGCTTAGCAGGATTTCAGAACGGAGTTAGGGTGCTGCAGGGCTTGGCTGCAACAGGCCAGGTAACAGGAGGACTTGGGGTATAAACAGTTACTTTCTAGAGCGTTTTAACAGATCTAGAGTTTGATCCACATCTAAGTAGGGGAACGGGGTGGGGCGAGAATACAAGTTTTGAACCTAAGATTGTAGTTCTTGCCCTGTCCGCACTGTGCAATGTTCCGGCAGTGCTCTCACTCTTCTTAGCCTTGTGCAGCTCCCATGCAAAAGGGAGAAGGAACAAAGCCACCTGCTCCTAGGGAGGTCCCGGACCAGGAGATGCTCATGCTCGCAGGCTAAGACAGAAATGCTCCTCAGGGCGACAGCAATCACACAGTATGGTCTTTTATATTTTCCCTAGGCTTTTCCCACGGCATCCCGGGCCTGCAGGGAGACAGGTGCGTGCTGCACACGCTCACTTTCTCGTGCACTGGAGACACAGCGCTCGTTGCATTCACTGGTGTGTACGACTGCATCTGACTCACAATAAAGGGATTAAGCATATTAATTTGTCATTTGTTTTCCAAGGCCTGCTTTCTTGCCTGTAGCACCACTAATATCCCAGGAGCTCCTCAGCCCAATTACTCCCCATTTTCACCTCGGAGAAAGTCGTGTTCACCGGCCCAAGGCTTTGGCTACTTGGTGAGGGGAACGAAAGGCCCACTCGGCCCACACTGTGCTGCTGTCACTGCGGAGAAGAAAACCCCCGTACCCCTGGGCCATGTCTAGTAATCAAACCAAATTAGCAGCCTCACCGGGCGAGCAGCAGACCTGAGCTCATTTCGCATTTACTTGGGGGTGAAGGGAATTCCATCTGTAGGATGCAGTGCACGACTCAGAAGGAGCTGAATTCTATGCCTACAGATGCAAATGGTTTTGCTTGCTTGTTTGGGGAATGATGTGGGAAGATCACTCACGTAGTGGGCAAGTTCAACTAATTTTTTCCCCCTCAAAAAATGAATAACTAGTTGTTCAGCCAACATCAACTATCACTTTGTAAACTGATTTGTAAATGTGGAAGGGACTCACTAGTCAGAGCAAAGATTCCGTGTTGTCTGCTCCTCTCACCCACCCTCAGGAGCACCCAGGGTTCTAGCCTTCCTGTGTAAGAGTTCTGTGACTCTCCAGCCTTTCACTTTGAAAATGTGCTTCTTGCTTATCCCAGGAGTCTATGTATTGCTCAAGGCGAAATACTGCTCGGACTCACACAATTGTGAACTGTAAACAGTTTTCCACCTTATTCTGCCCAGGGCCAGAGCCCGTTTAAATGTCCGTGGATAGTTTCAGAAATATACAAGAGCCCACAGAGTCACCAAAAAATAATCACAGGTCTTAAACTTATCAATTTCACCAATAACATAAAGCTGAGATTTTTTAAAGTCCAAGAATTTTTGCTGCGAGCGGCAATTGCCTAAAAAACAGATTGTTATTTGTTTCCAATATGATCAGCGGGCATAAGATGGGGCTGATTACATTAATCTCTCTGAGGTTGCTTCTGCGCATTATTTTCTTAAATCCTCCGCTGGCTTTAATCAAGAATAGGAATGTTAAGGGCCCAAGGCAGGGAGGGAGCTTAGATTAGTGGTGAGCATAATAGCACGAAAGCCAGGAAACACGGATTCGATGCCTGGCCAAGTGTTCTCAGGTGAGCTCGTGATTTACAGCCTCGGTTTCTTCATTTAGAAAATGGAAAGCACTGGGCACACCACACACGGGGTGTCCCTGCCGCAAAGTCGCTCACTGAGCTCCAGGCACCGAGCTAAAGAGCTTTACAAGGATCAGTGGACACTGTTACTATCCTAGTTTTACAAAGAAGGCCACTGAGGCACAGAGGTAGAAGGAAATGGCCCAAGGTGCTACGGCTGGGGATGAGCCGCAAAGCGCGGGTCCTAAGCCCTGGGCCACGGCTCTCTATTCTCGGCCTGGGCGCTCTCGGCAAGGCCTCAGGAGAACGGAGCCTAGCGCGGACTAATCCTGAACAGCGGCCCCACCTCCCTCTCTGGGGCTCTGGGTCGCCTGCAGTGGGCCCAAGACCCCGGGCTCAGGCCGCCCGCTCCGCTGCACCTGGCGGCCCCCACACACTGCGGTGGCAGCAGCAGCCTTTCCGTGCCAGGCGACCCCAGACATGTGCTGGCTTCTGGGCAGCTGGCGGAGGGAGGCTCAGATTTCCGCTGAACGGAGCACAATGGAGCGAGGCTGTCACGGGGCCTCTGAGAGCACGTGTCACCAGCTCGTTTTTGGAGCATGAGTGTGTGACTATTTAAAACTCTCCCCCTCAGCTCTTAGATGCTTTCTCAGGGGCAAAGTTCATCAAGGGGTCTACTGGCCATCTGCTGTTCGGAGTCACATTTTTGCATTTCGCAGAACAGCGCCTGGAACGCAGCTTCCCTGGGATGCTGTTCAGGGCCGCTGACAGCCTGAGGACCGCATGGTGCGCTTGGGAGGGCTAAAGAAGCAACGCCGAGAACCCTCTGCTCCCTCCCGGTGTCTGCAGAAAAGCCAGCTTGGACTCGACTCCCACAGACGCTGGAGCAACGCCTCCTCCGCGGCTCACACGCAGCAGAGCCGAGTTGCCCAAGCAGATTCAGAGGTGTAGAAGGCCTCACCGCCTGCCCTGCTGCAGTGCGGCCTGAAGATGGTGTCGGGGCACGCGGCCCCTCCGTGGGGGTCATGGGAAGCTGTGGTCATTTGAGAGTCAGGCATCTCAAAGCTTTGGACCTCACAAGATCTGTTAGAAAATGACAAACTAGCTGGCAGTGCATGGTGCTGAGTTTCATTTGGCCATTCCAGCATGCAAGCGGATTTCACAACACGTATGTGCAAAGTACACACACATGTCAACTAAAGAAAAAAATCTTCACGCTCTGGGACTTTGGTAAAGCAGGGTGGAGTAAAATAATGCGTTTTTTGCCAGGTGGTGCTAAGGTCGAAATAAAAAAAGCAATAAACAACAAGAACCACACTGTCAGAAAAGCACTAGAGCTTTAATGTACCCGAAACAGAGTTGCAAATGATGCACTCCCTAATGCTCCCGAAATTCGAGATTTTACATGAAATTGCTAGATCAATATTTTTACTTTTAAAAGAACTAAACCGGATTAATGAAGCTAAATATCTGTTAAAACCTTCCCGGAGGAAAGAGGGAGGTTACCATCCATATGACTTTTAAGATATCATGAAAAACTTCTCTCTACAATGAAGCTTCCTCAGAAGACAGACAATGCCATATTACTAAGAAAGGAAAACAAACATCTTCCCAGAGAAGCCATTCAGGCAATGTGGTCACCTGTGAGGGGCTCATTACCCTACAATTCAGGGAAAACTTTCCTTGTCTTCTTGTATTCAGATCTTTTCCTTACAGAACTCTCTCTCTCTCTCTC
>NW_022900923.1:5069999-5107897 GCF_012274545.1 Fukomys damarensis | reverse complement strand
TCCCCCCCCCCTCTCTCTCTCTCTCTCTCTCTCTCTCTCTCTCTCTCTCTCTCTCTCTCTCTCTCTCATTTGGTTTAAAAATCAAACCCAGCCAGGCGTGGTGGCGCATGCCTGTAATCCCAACACTCGGGAGGGAGGCTGAGGTAGGAGGATCGCTGTGAGTTCGAGATCAGCCTGAGCTACATAGTGAGATCCTGTCTCAAAAAAAACAAATCAAAAAAAAAATCAAACCCAAATTTGAACAGTTTTGTAGCAAAGCATCAAACCATACGAATTGTCAAAGAGTAAACAGAACAGGGGCCCTCTGGTCGCTATAGAACAGACTTTCTAAAAGGGGAAACATTTGGGGAAAACTGCTTCTACATAGGCATCAGATAATGTCTGTGAGTTGTGAAAGACCCAGGCAACTAACTCTTCTCTTTTCTTGGAAAAAATAACAGGCTCAAGATGCAAATGAATTAAGGAACTCAACAACCCTTGGTCTTAACAATGTATTTCCACAGATTCAACAATGTATCATCTACATATGAAGACGTACAGCAACAGTATTCTGTAAAACGAATTAAGAGCACATTGCCATCAACTCCAGCCAAAATAATAAAGATAGAAAAGATTCAGGGGAAAGCATATCTTTCAAAAATGTAAAATGGGTTTACAGGTCTTCAAATAACAACTCTAACTCAAACCTTACATAAATAGGCTTAGATGATACAAATATTATGTGGGCTCTGTGGACACTCCCAGGTTCCTAATCATGTTTAGGGATTACTCGACAGAACAGAGACATTTCATTCCTATTGGGCCAGGGATTATAGCAAAGAAACATCTAATATTCCATTTTTTAATTTCATGCATTTTTTATTTACCTTTAATGATGCTGTATATATTCATCATCCTGAAATATTAAAACAGTATGAAAAAAGTAATAAATTGCTGGAAAATTTAGGGAAAAGGAATGCAACAGCACGCAAATCATACACTATCAAGTGCTTGATACACATTTAAAATTACTGCCTACTAAAGCAAAGCCAAATTCCTAGCAGATTTCTGAAGCACAAAGTCACAATAAGAAGATCAGCAGAACAGACTGAAATAATAGAATATTCATCCCTCTAATCCATATGCAATTCTTTAGGGCTTTTTTTTTAACAATGCATATGAGGTTTGACTGTATTCAGGACTTAATAAGTTGTCTCTCTCCTTTCTGCTCCACTCTATCTTTATTTCAAAAAAGAGCATATACAGTTATCATTTCTCACTGTGGCACCAACCATGACAAGGGTAGCACATTTCCGCACACCTCAAATGAAACAATAGCGTTTTTAAACAACAGAAGTGTTAAAAGCAATACATTTATTCATTCCACAAAACCCACTTGAAACAGATTTTGGGGGAGAAGGAAAGTTGTCACTATTTCTAAGGAAAGGAAGTGCTGGTTTTGCCATTTAATTATCAATTAATATAACATGATACTGTCATGTAAGACTGCACTGGAATACTGACAAAAAGAGCTAAAGGCTGGCATTTCATCTTTGCTTCATTCACCTTCTCTCGCAGAAAGATGAGACTGCCTGGCAGGTATTACTCAATATTGTCATGCGGAACAGAAAACTGCCGACGAATAAGCCATTGCCAGCTGGCTTGGGGTGGGCACTTCCGGGAGAAGGCACAGAAATCTGGGAAGGAAAGAAAGGACCACCGGGGACCTGATGTCCAGATCGGCCAAGTGCTTCTCACTTCTGTCATTCTCTTAGTCCACACTCGGGACCAAGAAGTAGCAGGGGCCAAGATGATTGAAAATGGTCTTCTTTCAGTTTATTTGCATACTTGTATTCTTTAATGAGCACTTGTTGCCTTGTAATGAGGAGAAAAATCAACAAAACAGAAATTACTTCAACTGCTCACTGTTCTTTAAAGTTTTCCATGTATCTCCTTTAAGAGGTTTTTCTCTACCATTGGCCCCAAAGCATTGTCCCCTCCGGTCTGCAGTGCGGGTGGCCAATCTCTCTTGGCCTGATCATACAGTTGTGGCATGGTCCTTGGCCTTAGAAATACATCCTTCGGGGGAAGGCTAGGTCTTCTTTTCCATTTTTTTCTCTCAACACATTCATCACAGCTCTTCGAAGGGAGTGGGCAACTAGCAAATTTTTTTACATCACCATTGCACTGATTGAAATTATTTTTATTGTTTCTGTGACTGCCATACTCGTGATTCTTCAGCTCACTGTTGTGCTTTAAATATGAACTGTCACCCAAAGACTCGTGTATTAAGGGCCTGATCCTTGAAGCCACATTTAGAAGTGGGACCCTGAGAGACCATGGGTCCCCATGGTACTGACCTCATTAATGGGTTAACTCACCAATAAATCCATGGCTGAATGGGCTATGAGCAGGCCGGCCCCAGTGGAGGAGGCAGCCCACTCGAGGCTTCACTTGGAGCGGTTCACTTACCCTCCACGCCTTTCTCTACGACTTTCCCCACTCTTACTTCTTCCTGGCTGCCATGACATTAACGTCTTTCTGCCACTTGCCCTTCCACCATGTTTTTCCTTGAAGCCAGCAACCGTGGACTGAATCCTCTGAAACCATGAACTAAAACAAACTCTTTCTCTTTGAATTGTATATGTTGGGTATTTTGTTCCAATAAAGTTAAGCTGACGAGCACAGTCACTATTCAAATTAGATAGTTCTACCAGTTGTGGATAGGATTGGTTACCAGGAACAACCCTATTAATACCAACTTAGAAAATTAACTGTAGAGAACCAGCGCATCCGACTACCTCAAACACTGAGCTCTTGTAACAGCAAGCGTGCAGCTCCTCACAACAATGGGGCGTTTAGAGCCATGCAGCAGATGCAAACAATAGGAATTCAGAAAGGGCAATTTCCATTACTGCCAAGCAACAGAAAGGCAAGTCACAGATTGACAAGATATATGGTGGAGGGGAGAAGAAAAGAGTTCTTGACTGTGCTTAGAGAAACCAAGAGTTTCTTGATGGGAAGAGAACCCACTGCTTCCAAATGTAGTAAGTATAAAAGCATATTCCGTTCAGGTGTCCCATGAGAAGGAAAGCTTTAAGGACAACCTTACACTCCACAGTGCAGTTTGTAAACACTCTGCCAAGCCCTCTTTGTTATTTCCATAGCAGCAGCACAACAACATTTCTCTCCAATCCTGCAACACACTCCAGTCAGGACAAGCTGAGAGGGTTCCAATTAAAATCCAATTCCTTCCTGAATGCTTTCACTTTTGCCTTCATTTCCCTTTAAAGATATTAAGAAACTTCAGGGGCAGGATAAAAATCAACATTAAACTTTTCTATATACCAATAATGAACTAGCTGAGGAGGAAATCAATAACACAATTCCATTCACAGTAGCTTAAAAAAATAAAGAAAGAAAATACCTAAGAATCAACCTAACCGGGGAAGTGAAAGGCCTTCACAGTAAAAATTACAAAACATTGAAAAAGACACTAGAAGATGGAAAAACCTCCTGTGTTCAGAGATTAGCCAAATTAATACTGTTAAAAAGGCCATCTCAGGCTGGGCATTTAGCTTAGTGGTTCCACTGCCTGCCTGGCAAGTGCAAGGTCCTGAGTTCGATCCCCAGTCACCCCCCCAAAAAAAGCCACCTTACCAAAAGCAATCTACAAATTCAATGCAATCCCCGTGAAAATTCCAATGAAATGCTTCACAGAATTAGAAAAAACAACCTTAAAATTCATATGGAAACAGAAAAGCTCCCTTGTAGAACAGCTAAAGCAATCATAACTAAGCGAATGGGAAGGTTGAAGCCTCACAGAGCCTAATTTAAAATTATACTACAAAGCACAGTATGAAAAATAGTTTGGTACCAGCCCCCAAATACACAGGCCAGTGGAATAGAACGGAGGACACAAAAACAAACCCACACAACTACAGCCTTTGTTGAGGGGCCAAAAACATACTTTGGAGAAAAGGTAGACTCCTTACCAAATGGTGCTGGGAAAGTGGCTTCCACATGTATATGTAAAAGTGAAACTAGATCTCTTTGCCCCATACAATAATATATTAAAAAGTAGATCAAAGACAAAGACCTTAAACTTTGGAACTGCTAGAAGAAAAGGTAGGAAGAACACTTGACTTCAGAGGCTCAGGCAAAGGCTTCCTAAATATGACTCCAAAAGGGCTCCAAAAATAATAGCCAAATCCACGAATGGGATAATATCTAACTAAAAGTTTCCTGCACAATAAGGAAAACAACCATCGCAGTGAAGACAGAGTCTACACAATGGGAACCACTCTTCTGACAGAGGAATATTATCTAAGATAAATAAAGAACAAAAAAAATTCCCCAACACAAAAATCAAACATCCCAACTAACGCATGGGCAAATGAACCGAATAGATGCTTCTCAAAAGAAGACACGGTAATGGCCAGTACATACATGACAAAATGTTCAGCACCTTTAGCTATTAGGAAAATCCAAATCAAAACTCCCTGAGTCAGAATGAGTGTGAACAAGGATAAGAGAGACAATAAATTCTAACAAGGATGTGGGGGAAAAGGAATCCTTCACTACAACCTGTGGGAATGTAAATGAGTATAACCAGTACAGAGTCCTCTAAAACACTAAATACAGAGCAACCATATGAGCCAGCTATCCTAGTCCTTGGTACACACCCGAAGGAATTAAAATCAGCACACTGCAGAAATGCCACGGGCGTTTCCCATGTTTATGGCAGCACGATTCGCAATAGCTGAGGTACAGAACCAGCTTAGGTGTTCACCAGCAGATGAATGGATAAAGAAAAGGCTGCGCATGTACACAGTGGAGTATTATGTAGCTGCAAAGAAGCATTAGATGATGGATGTCATTTTCAGGAAAATGCATGAAACTGGAGATCATCATGTTCGGAGTACTAAGCCAGACTCAGGAAGCCAAGGATCACATTTTCCACTATATGTGGAGTCTAAAATAAATGATACAGAGGTAGAAGGAAGATTATTCACAGACGAGAGGAGAGGAAGAAGGGGCTGGTGTTTAAGAGAGGACCATGGGGGATGAAAAGTTTTATTAATTATATCACTAAGGGGTCATGATGTTACCATGAATCTAGTGACAGAAAGGTGTCCACTACACTAAGTGAAACAGCAGGTAAAAAAAGTAGTATACAGGGCACTGCCAATTTTTTAACTTTACAAATTCATGAATGTAGAGATACCAGGAGATCATCTAGAATGATGTTGACTTAACTCTTAATCTGTCTCTTGGAGTAAGATGCTGGGCACATCTTTCTTTTCTCTCTCTCTCTCTCTCTCTCTCTTTAGAATGATGTTGACTTAACTCTTAATCTGTCTCTTGGAGTAAGATGCTGGGCACATCTTTCTTTTCTCTCTCTCTCTCTCTCTCTCTGTCTCTCTTTCTCTCTTTCTCTCTCTCTTTCTCTCTTTCTTTCTTTCTTTCTTTCTTTCTTTCGACATGGTCTTGCTATATAGTTCAGGCTGCCCTTGAACTCACTATGTAGCCCAGGCTGGCTCAAGCTTATGGTGAGCCTCCTGCCTCAGCCTCCCAAGGGCTGGGACTACAGGTGTACACTACCATGCCTGGTTATGTTTTGCTTTCTGAGAGTAGTTTTTTCCTTCGTGCTATTACAGAATGTTTGAAGCAGAGGAAATTAAGAATTCCTCTAAGTATGTGAAGTAATGGATATGTGAATTAGTTTGCAGTAATCATTTTGCGACATTATATGTATATTTGAGCCGCTAGTTGCACATCTTACTTTAGCTTGTCAACCAATATTGATAAAAATACTTGGGGGAAATACTCAAATTATGGAGTGATAGATAAGTGGCCAGAGAAAAAGAGGACAAAAAGGGCCTATTAAAGCCAATACAAATCTCGGTTTTGCAGGTACAGATTCCCAGTGATGAACGTGATCACGATGTATACATAAAATGCACCAATACACTTCATGGAAAAAGAAGCCAATGTAAATTTCAGGAAAGCCCCAGGCTGACGTCTTTGTGCACCTACCCTGCTTTGTACGTGAACAACTGACCTATGATTCCGAGGCAGTGACCCTAACTCTGGAGTCATCTTTTGCTCCAGCGCAGGTTCCCACGCTAGTGAGCCTTCCAGCTCCAACGCCCATTCAGGAATTCAGTTCTCCCGTTCTCCAGTTCTCGCGTGAACCGAGATGTGTCCGCCCTGAGGGTGTCTCCGCCCCTGTGACAGTCCTGGCTGAGTGAGGCTCCCATTTGGGCGAAGCCTCTTACACACATTATACTGCCTTGCCCCCGGCCACCTATACCCATTAGGGCAATGAATTACCTGAGTTTAAAGCTGCTGACAGCGTCTCGGGGTGTCTCCTACAAAGGGGCAGAGAAGGTGGTCCATTTTGCTGACCTTCACACTCTGGACCCAGTGCCAAAGCCCTTCACGAAAGCCTGCCCTCCCTTTGCCACGGACGATCTACTTCCCTCCACGCTATCTCTGGTCCCACGAACTTTGCTTTCCCTGCATCTTTCCCTGTGGGCTAGAAATACCACTCTAAGGTTTAAGAAAACATTTCTGAAACATAGAATGCATGATGAAACTTTTGGGGGCGCGACTTGTTTTTTTCCTACATGCAGTTCTATGCATGTTAACTATACAGAAGTCTCAAACAAATAAAGATGGACTAGGGTCAGGTAAACATGACGGACATCCGGCGAGGAAGCCATTGGCGACTGCTAGGCCTCTCACTCACTGCTCTCTGTTCCGAGGACAGATGTGGGCTTCTCCCTTGCCAGAAAGTTTGGACCTCTCTCTTTCTAGCCTCTTCTCCCCCTGCCCCTTTTTTGAAGTGGGTATTTAGCAGAGTTTTCTACTTGCTGGGAAACATTCTAAATATTTCCTCCATTCAACTGAGCCACTTGACAGTGTCCAGGTTATTTTTTGTGAGGTTAACAATAGTCATACGTTAACAATTCCTTGTGATTCGACCTAATACACCATCTCCGTTGAACCTCGCAATGCTAGGCTCTGACACGTAGTGTTATCTCCATCTGACGATTACAGCGTAGCGACGTAATACAGACAAAGGCTAGGCTCTAAAACCGGCCCCGGTAGCTTCAAGGTCCAGGCTGCTGACATCTACGTCCTCAGTAGGAATCGGGGATTTCTCACAAACACGCCCATCTCAGAAGTGTGGGAAACTAGTATGATAAACCGCAGGAGTTTCAGGCTTGGCCCAGAAAACTCTCTAGAAAGATGCAACTGCATCTTTTTAGAGTTCTTGAAAGATGACCCAATGTGACGATGAATTTTAGCCTATGCACAAAAAGTACTTACCCAGTCTGTGTGTGAATAGACAACTATGCCCAAGAAGCCTAAGTGAAAGGCATTGTTCTAAAAATGGAATCTCCTTAAATATAGGCACTCTCTGAAATCCTGCATGGGTAATAAACACACAAAATAACGAACACTTGGATGCAAGCAGTTATTATCTGGCCCAGCTAAAACTGCCTAAACATACAAGGAACGGCCAAGTGCAGAAGAAATCCATCTCCAGAAAGAATGATATCCGGGTCCTCACTGTTCTTCTTTACAAAAAGCTCACAGATCAGAAAGTTACAGAAACCTGGTGTGAAAGTGGAAAGTTTTTTTCCCAGTCCTTCCCTCTGAAAGCAGCCGCACCTGGTGGCACACACCTGGTGTTTAGCACCGTGAAGCAGGCGGGCAGGTGTGTGCGGCCACCTCTGAGTCATCGCCAAGCCCTGCCTGAGTGCCTGCCGCCCGAATTATCAGTGCTCCCTCATTTGTTTATATAAAAGGGCCCGTGGCTGTTGAGGCACTCCAGAGCACTTAACTAAAGCAAACAAAGCTCTTGAACTTCAGATGCCCAACAAGAGGAACCACTGACAAGCAGAACTTCACTTAACAAATCTCAGTATCACTGTGAACTGCAGTATAGTTGTCCAGATTTCCAAGGAAGCCCCACAGCAGAGCCTCAGTCAGCCTCTGCAAAGAAGAGCCTGCCCTGATTTGAGGCAGAAATAATGGTTGCCACCTAGTAACTTGCTCGCTTTAATGTTTGCTTTTGACATTAAAGATGAGTTTGCGATTAGAAAAGGGGGAAACAGGTGCTTGACTTACATCTTACCCTTCTAGCTTTTGGACTCGCTCCAAAACTGTAGGAATTTGAGAAAGAAATCCCGTGATAAGAACCTCAGGTGAACTACAGGGTGTCCAGGCCCCTGTCCAGTCCTCCCAGGGTGGATAGATGATGCTCCCATGTGGAGACAATAATTCCTTATTTATTTATTTATTTTTTTTTACACTTAGAAAGAAATGAAGTGCTCGTTTCCCTGACGATTTCTAGAGATGTGAGTCCTGCAGCGGGGTGGAGATTACGGAGCGGGGGCGGGAGTGGCTCTCCCTCTACTGTTGGAATTCTACAATCTTTCTTTAGCAGCTGCTTGGATATGGCTTTGACTTAGCGCTAGAAAGAAAAACAGTGGAAGAAAATTCACTCTTGTTTTATCAAGTTAAAAGTTTATTAGAGATGATTGTTTTGTAGAATGTTAACTGAACAAGTCACAATCCAAGCCTTTACTTCAATGTATAATTACAATTGGGATATATACAGATATCACCTCAAAATATAGAAAACATGAAGTTTCCTAGTCTGCAAGTTATTTGAAAACATTTAAACTCAAGGTAAACATATATAGAATTTTCTTTAAATATGCATGATAATTACAAAGCATAAAATCCAATTAAAAACTTGTGTTACAACAATGGAAAAATTGACAATATGAGGCAAATTTTTAAATAGAAGTAAGTGGGAAGCTGACAATTAACAAAAATTTGGTTTTAAGATCATGTTGTACTATAATTATTAAAAACAAAGCAAAGGAAATAAAAAATAACTTATAAAAATATTGGGCTTGGGCCGGGGAATTAGCTCAGTGGCACCACGCCTGCCTCAGAAGCTCAAGGTCCTCAGCTTGATCACCAGTACCAAAAGCTTTAAAAAATACATTGTGCCTACTGGCATTTAAGAAATATAATTGAATTGACCTATGTATCTAACACGGTATGAAATAAATTTTTACAAGTTATCACTTCATTTGTTTAAAACACAATATTAAACTTCGATACTCTTGCTTACAAAAGCATGAAGAATTTTGTAGGTAGGATTAATTCTTCCACATGAACTTACAAACATTTAATCCATGGATCTAATTTAAGAGTGAGTTCATTGTTTATACTTAAGATTTCTCATATGACTATGAATTTTCTGGGGGAAATAATTAACATTTTTTAAAATCTTACTGATTTGATTGGTGCTTTGTAGGTCTACAATACAGTTACATTCATCATTGGATCTTGTACCTTTACATGACAGGTGTTGCTTCTCATTTTTCCCCATTCCCCTGCCCTCCCTTCACCCCCTCCCCATCAACATATTTTTATATAACCTACTTATATAGGATTTTCACTATTTGAGAAATTTTCAGGTTTTGAAATTATGAGGTATAACTGACACTGTACATTCACAGGGACTTGATCCAGTACACATTTTCACATGTAGGACAACTCCAGACTTCCGTGCAGCCCTACTACTACCTGGAAAACTCGTTCTTTTTAAGTTTAAGTAATGGACATCACTTGACTTTATTTCCATTTCCCTTTCTAGGTGGACCAGTGTGTCGACTTCCAGCTCCTTCTGACGGACTGACCTGCTGATCTTCGTTGAGCATCTCAGATTGCCCAGGTCTCCAGGGGGAATGCTCCTTTCTCTACAGGGCAGGGCTCAAGGCACTTGCTAAAAGTGATTTCTCCAGGAACTGTGAAGCTTCTACTAGCGGAAGCTTTATAACTTACAGTGCAGAGAGCTGCACAGACCGATTCACGTCTTCTGCTGTTGGTCAGTAATGCACCTACACAGCGATGAAAGATAAGTCTGCAGCTGTGTGTTGAAAACAAGCATGGCTGGGACACTGCAGGACTCGAGGTCAGGTTTCTGGTGGCAAAATCATCCGCTCCTGTCATCCTTTTCTGACACAGCCACTCGTAATGGTAACTCATTCTTGCTCCCGCGTTCTTGGTGGTTATATTCAGGAGCACAGTGTTGTCAGGCGACTCACTGTGGTTGGAGGTGTTTTGGTTTTTGTTTTCCCCAGCCCCTGGCCCTCAAAGCCTGAACTAGAGAAAGCAGAAACAACTGAATGATAAAATGTGGTCTTAGGCACAGATTCACAGGGAAGAGCTTTTGAAACGCTCCAACATTTAAGTTATATTCGAGTTTTAATGCATACAAAGCTGCATGATTTAAATGTTTAGAAAAGAAAAATGGCCTTCACTAGCATTTATGCAGGGGTAAGGCTGGGCATTAGCGTGATTGAGTACAAGTCATCCCTTCAGACACCAAGCTCACAGCGCACAGGGGAAGGTTGATGGCAACCACCGCTCAGTGCCTCCTGCCGACCCTCATCTGGGCCCTGCCTCACTGCTTGCCTGAGAAACAAAGATGGGGAGCAGCTAACCCTGAACCAGCAGGGT
The DNA here is from genome assembly GCF_012274545.1 of Fukomys damarensis. Taxonomy (NCBI): domain Eukaryota; kingdom Metazoa; phylum Chordata; class Mammalia; order Rodentia; family Bathyergidae; genus Fukomys; species Fukomys damarensis. The sequence continues at coordinate 5,097,364 of NW_022900923.1, read as the reverse complement.
GTGGTGCCTCCCCGCCTCACCGACTAATGCAGAACAAAGCTTCAAAATGACACAGTCACTGTCTGTCCACATACGGTCCTGCTAGACAACAAGCAAGTCCTCGGTGAAGAGGCCGGGAGGCCACAGAACGCGTCTCAGAGCACGGAGGCCAGGCTTTGATGTCCTGCCCAGCACATTCCCGTCTCCCGAGCGCCTCGTGGTGCCTCAGGTCCTGGCCCCAGGCAGCCAAGCAGCCTGTTCTTCGCAGCAAGGTCTGAGCCACAAGCACTGGCCGGGGTCTCTGAAGAACAGAATTCAGGACTAAGCATTACCAACTCGCAGTTACATATCTGAGTGGTGCTTAAATGGTCTCCTCACAAAACTCTGGCTACGATACACAGCAATCTAATTAAGAAAAACCAAAAAAACCAAAACTACAAAAGACACTAAAGTGTGGATAGTAATATCCTCACTGGGTTGTCACCAGCTCCCACTGGAAAAATGCTGGTGGAGATGAAAGAGCACCGTGAGAGGCTGTGCAGATGCCATGGGTCGCCGTTAGGACAGCTGGGTCTGAGTTTGTGAGCAACATTTGGGAGGCTAAGAGGGAGAAAGAAGATCCAGCCAGTCTGAGACGGGATTCTGAGTTATGCTGGGTTAGTGTGACTTTAGTGGAGAGAGTGAAGCTAGCGACACGGGGCACATTGATTCGGGGTCCCCCACACCCGGGCGGGCGGAGGAGGCCTGCAGAATCGTTAGCGGGGTGTCCCCAGGCTGTCTGTCAGGTCGCTGACTCTGCAGCCTTAGGAGAGCACGAAGGGCCTGGGGTCCCCGGTGTGGTCTCCTGGAAATGCCAAGACTCGGTGCCCCCACTCAGCAGCACTGAGAATTTCGACCTTCTCCCATTGCTCCCCGATCCCCCCAGTTTAAACTAAACCTGCACTACAGATTCCCCAGCTGAAAGCTGCCGAGAAAGCCACCCGCCATCTGAGTGGGAAGGGATGAGTGGGATTCTGGAGCCTCCAGTCTGGAATGAAAGCTCCCGTCAGGCTGCATGTGTTTTCCTTGCTAATAAAACTAGGGGAGGAGCGAGTTTTATCCAACAATATTCACATGCCAAGGTGGGACAGGAGGGCAGCTACAGTTTCTTTGATCACTGCTTAGCCAAGCTCTGACGATAAATAATGTCCTCTAGTCACCATGACCTAAGTGAGGGTGCAAGGAAAACACACACAGAGACACAGAGACGCTGCAATGGGGCTGCCAGGCCCAGCTCCTCTCAACTCATGCACCCATCCGTGATATAAACGAAGTGTGATGAAGGCCCGGGACCAGGGTTAGGGTGCAGTTGGGCCGCTGGGGCAGGGGCACTCTGACCTTGAGTGGGCTCCGGGATGGCCAGGCCCCTCCAGGGTCACAGCCCAACTTCAGAGTCACGGGGGGGACAAGCCGGGGTTATGACAAGAAGGCTGCTGCCTGTGCAAGTCTCTCATGAACATTTCTCACATTAATTCATCCCGGTACAGCCGAGTCTCTCAGGTGTACCTCACTGATCCCTTTTCACAGAGCAAGAGACTGAGACGGGAGGCGAACCTTCCGGAGTCCTGAGGTCAGTCTTTCCTTCTCATGTGAGGCCATGTTACATAAATTTCTACCCCAGATCCTCTCATGGATTCTGGCAGAATGAAAGGGCCATCGCTTCTGGGTTGTGGCCCGAACAGGAATCCGAAATTGCTCCTTATAGCTTCCCACACTTTGGTCTTAAAAGGGCTCAGAAAGCTCTTCATGTTGGCCATGGGAAGTGACTTCCACTATCTGTAATGAGGAGGTTTTCACGAGGGTGCTTGGACGGGCCCAGGAGGGGTGATCCCGCTACCCGTCACCGACGTGACTCTGACACACTCACTCTGACAAACACTGCGAGGAAAATGCAGCTCAGGTCTACAGACTCGAGCCGCAGAAGAGGCCGAGAAGAGTTATTTATATTTAATATTATTCATATTTAATATTCATACTCAGCAGCTTTCTGCATTCAATGGAATAAGGGGTGATTTTTCACTTTCCTCTTTATTTTGTCTGTATTTATTAAGACATTATAATGGGTCGGCATCACTCTTTTACTAAAATGTTATGTGGAAAATAACAGAGTAAAGTGGGGACAAGTATATTGTTTTACTTGTGTCCTATGTTCCCGGGCCTGTTAGTCTGGCTGTTAAGCGTATTATGACAATTAGCTTTGTAAGCACTTATAAAATAAATGAATAGGAATGAAAGCAACGCGGTGATAGAGTAGTCTGGCTGGGACTTGCTAGTGCCTAGAACGACACGCTCTTCTTGTCTGAAGACGTTCGTACTCTGCTGGAGTTTTTCAGTTTCTCAGATACGATCCACGGTCCCACTGCCTTTTCCCAGCGCGCTCTGCTGGCTCCGATTTCCAGCACAGGCCTAGCTGTGAGGAAGGTGAGAGCTGAGCCCAGCTCCGTCCCTCACCACCGGCGACCCCTGGTGTCCCGGAACCTCTCCATCTCCTCCCCAAGAAGACAGGAATCATCACATGCATCTTCACGCACCTTGAAGTCAGCTAGTCCTGCATAGTTTTTTGTAAAAGCTCGTTTCCTAGGAGCTGCTTGGCGTTCAGTCTTTCCTCGGTTGGCTCTTCGTCAAGGTGTCCTGTCTCACCAAGCAGGCCGAGGAGCCCATGACCGGAGATACAAAACCTCATCCACAGTGGCCATCGCTGTCAAGGGGGACCCTGAAGAGCCATAGAATTAGCCACACTGAGCCAAAGGCTAAGAGAAGCCGGCGAGGAAGAGTGAGGTTAACTCCAAATCGAGCCCAGAGTCAAGAGAGACACCTCTAGGAGGTGGCACGCGAATGAGAGCTGTGATACTGAGCGAAAGTTCAAGTTCACAGGCCAGAAATCAGAACGCACCTTACGCAACAGGAGGAACGCCTGCATCTTCACACCTCTGACCCCTAGCATTACGCCCACACAATCTGGGCAGTGCTGAGTGGTTCATTCCTCTCATCTTAAAACCTAATTCCTTCCTGATTAAAGCCAGGAAACATGAAGCATCTCTCATGCCCAAGGCTGGACCGGACCTGCAGGAGGGGAGCTTCCCCAGGGGAGGAGCCCAGCCCGAGCCCGGCACCTGCACAGCCTCTGAGCTCTGAGGGATGTGGATTCTTGGCACACGTGACAACTTGAAGATATATATTCTGCACTTTTAAGAAATGAAAGCAAGTGCTTTTTCTCTATGGGTCATTGGGGTCAAAAACTTTGAATGTGCCTTCATGTGTAGACTTATTTACATGTTTATTTGCTTGTTTGCCTGGCTGGGTTTTTTGAAAAGTACTTCCTTGGTGGAAGGCGGGTGGGAAGTGGAAAGGGGGTGAGTTCGCTCACTTGAGCTCTCGCGTCTGCCAGGTGGGGAGGCCGGTACCGGTGTCCAAGGGCTGGCACTAAAATGGCAGTCACAGTAAAAGCCTCACAAACGTTTAAAACAAAGACAGTCAAAACCATGTGACCAGGCACACGCGTGTGTGAGTGCATACACACACACACACGCCTTAGAGACTGCTTGCTGTCTTGATGTTTATCTGCATTTGTATTTTCTACAAGTGGGATATTCAGTTACATTGCATTGTGCATCAAACCAAGAAGACAGCTGCTCATAAGAAAGGTTGTTTTCTTTCAGGCCTAGTTAAGAGACAAAAGCAAAGGTGAAATTTCAGTAATCAGTTTGTTACTGTTTTCAGGGATGTCAGAACCTGTTCTGAAAACACAGGTCCTCTCGCCGGACAGAAGCTCATCTGCCAGCCCAGTTCGTTGTGTGCGTCACCATTGGCTGTGGCCATGTAGTAGTGGACAGAGATCAAGTGGCCATGCCCTGGCGCCACACAGGTGGGGTACACAGCAGCAGTAGGGGCAGCCACAGGTGAGCACAGAGGCCCTGAGAAGGCATGAAAAGTAGCAGGACATGGTCACTGATCAAGAATTTGAACCTCATGCTTTAGCCTAAGAGGTGTGTTTGTTCTCTGAGGCTCTGAGGCCTTTTCGGTGGGCGTGCACCCAAGCTGCTGCCCGCTGTAGCAGGTGTACAAAACAAGCCCCTCACCAGGAGACCCTGCACCAAGGCGGGGGCCAGCTGACCTCTCTCCCAGCCCCCACGGCACTGGCCACTCACGGGCCCTTGGCCAGATCCCTCCCGGATATTTCCTATGTGATGCCTCACCCCCCGACCCGTCGGGTCAGCACCATTGTTCCCCTTTTCCTGATGGCTACAGTGAGGCATAACAAGGTCAGGCACCAGGTTTAAGAAGCCACTGGTAAGCAAGCACAGAAGCAAGCACAGAAGCAAGCGAGGATTTTCACCCTGACCATCTCACGTCAAAGCCACCTCCTTAACCTGCCTGCCTGGCTGTCATCTCACCCAAGAAGGTGGAACTGGGGACGAAGCAGCTGCAGCAACAGCCAACTCCACTGTGCACACACGGAGGCCTAAGTAAGGGTCTCAAGAAAGCCGTGTTCTGATATGAGGCCTCCATGTGCCGACAACACAGGCACACGCTCTCACACACACACACATGCACAGGCATTTTGTCAGCCTCTCCCTGCTGACACTCTGAACACCGCCCTCCCCTCTATTCCCTGCCAATTTCCAGACCACGGAGGCCCCCAGGGACCATGTGGGACACTTGTCCACTGTTCTAATCTCGAGTCGCTGCCCATCAAGGCCGCTCAGGGAGTCACAGGGCCCCATACCCCATGCCGGACTGGAAGGGGGGCCCGGGAGGGACAGATGGAGCTGCCAGGGGGTGCAGGAAGCCGCGAGGTCCGGAAGGACACTGCAGTCTGGGTCTTGGGTTTCTCAGCCGCTGCATTTGAGCTGGGTGCTGGAGAGGGTCTGGGGCTGACTTTGTTATCCAGGGCTCATGATGAGCGTCTCAGGAAATAGATGTTTTAAAAATAACAGTTCAGTCCCTGGAGGGCACTGTCACGGGAGGTGCAAGGGTACTGTTCGAAGGGAAGGAAGAAGCAGGAGCCTTTCGCAGAGCCGTGGGTAGCGAGCTAACGGGATACGCAAAGGGCCTGTGCGAAGGCAGGAGCGGAGACGCCACAGTGGCTGGCCCTGGGCGCCCTAGGCCGGCAAGGGGACCACACGGCAGAGCTGGAGGACGGCGGGCTGCAGGGCGAGATGGGGAGAGGGGGGGACAATGCAGCACGGGCCTCGTGGCGATTGCCACGGGTGTGCCCCAGTGGGGCGATTTCACACGAGGTGGGCTTAGGAGACGTCCCAGAGCCGGAGGGGAGGGCGCGGCTCGGTGTGGTTTTCGGAGGAGTTAAACACTGGAGAAGCTAGCAGAGGCTTGGTTATTACGGATCAGTTGTTAATTAAAATAAAACGAGGCTCCTTAAACTTTCAACACCTCGCTGCAAATTATGCAAAAAACACAACTAATTGCATTATTAGCAAAAATTACATTTAAAAATAGCTTCACACAAAGAGCTAAAATTATCTAATCTCAACTGGCTTTTACCAAATGAAGCCTGAGGAGACAGAGTGCAGGAAAACACGGGCTTTCCTGCATCTCGTTCAGTAACATACACTTCGGCATTATTGCAAATATGAACAGAAACAGTCAATTCCTGCTTGCCGTTTGATATTTCTTCCAGCAACTGAGTAGATAAGAAATTCAATCATTCTTATCCAGCACAACACGATATGCATTCGGTCCATGAATTCCCGGTCATCTACGGCGACTCCCAGGCTACGACATGAGGACACACAGGACCTAGGATCGCTAAGGGCTTCTGAGGGCTGTGGCTGTGGGGGCCGCACAGAGATGGGTGGCACTAGGCCCCAGCAGGGGAAGCGACATGCTTACAGTTCACTGGCACTGATCTATAGACATACAGGTGCGTGTGCTTTCACACACCAGGGTGTGCACAACCAGAAGACCGATGTCCGCTACCCTCTTTCCCCGGGAGCCCCCTACATGTCACTTGCCTATATTTTGTTGTTGTTTGTTGGTTTTGGTGCTGGGGATCAAACTCAGGTCCTTGCGCTTGTGAGGCAGGTGGCGGCACCACCGAGCTAAATCCTGGCCCCGCTTGCCTATGTTTTGATTGATGTTTTCTTTGCCCTTGCCTCTATATTTTTAAGGCCACCGCCGTCTCCACTCAGGAAAACAACTATTTCAGCCAAGATACAACCTGTGAACAAAAGGACGTTTATGATCTCCATTTCAGGGAGCTCCTTGCTCACCACTGCTAAGCTGGATGGGCTGTTCTTGGTGGCTGTTGGCTTTGGCCGGCTTCTCCGGTGGGAGGGGAGCACTGGCATTAGTCTCCTAATCTGCGAGGTGGAGGACGGGTTCCCTACCGAAATGCCACCTGTTATATCACTCTTTACGTAACCCGTGGTGGCCCGAGGGACTCTCCGGTGACAGGGTTGGTCATGGGAGCCAATCGGCTGGCCCCTCACCTGCACCGCCACACAGGCCAGGAGACGAGGCTGTCAGCACACTTCCTTCACCACCATCACACTCAACGCCACCCCATTCTCCTGTGGGGCATCTGCCAAGACTTGGGGTGTAACAGTAGCCTTGAAGGGGACGGTGGGTGGACACTAGTGGCCGGAGCAGAGCCAGTGAACTGATAAGCCCAAGCCACCCCACTGATCTTCTGAGAGGCCCTGCACATTGTCAGAGCTCAGAACCTTACCTGTGGATCGGCCTTTCGCAGGGAAATTGCACACTTTATCAAAAGAACACTTAAATGTTACACTTCAGATTGTAGGAGAGAAGGACTGGATCACACAGTATGACGAAGAAGTGTAATTTAAAAAGATCACAGCAGGGGTGAAAATCTATCTGGTCCAGAGAATGCGACCCTGCCATCCTGAGTGTGGGGCCGGGGCTCTGGGACTGCGGTGCTGCCGTTAACCTCGGTCCCCTCCTGGGGCTGCCCGTCTCACCTCACAGTCATTCAGGGCGTCTGCGCGTGCAGGCGCTGGCTGTGTGGTACGAGATGTGAGCTGCTTCCGGGAGTGGGGTTGTTCTTCAAAATCTGCACTCACTGGGAAAAACCTGACCCTCGAAATTAGCCAGTTAGTACCTCATTTGTGCTGCTTCTCTCAACTCTAAAGGAGGAACCGATAGGCACAGCTTAAAGCTAAACGTAGGGGAGAGAAAGAAGGTCTGTCCAAAGTGAGGTGGCAAGTGCAGTCACCGAATTTCTCTCTGCGCAGCCGCCCCACGACTGCTCATCCCTGTGCATCAGACGCATCCTGCAGAGCCTCTCCTGCCAGCGCCAACGCCCATGCAGTGTACAGCAGCAGCCAGCGGCAGGGACATCGGTGGGCAGCACGGTTGATGTGGTGGCTCCCAGTGTCGCCCACAGAGTTTATCCCTGGGCAGTCGGGGCAGAGGATGCAAAGCAGAGGCGACACCAGGCCTGTGTGCAGAGACACGAGAGGCAGCACTGTCCAACCCACAGCACTCGGAGGGAGGGCGTGCAATACTACGGCGCTCCGTGCTTTGGAAGCTGTGCAACCGCACACCACGCAGGTGAAGGCAAAGGCGGCCTGGACACATTGAGGCTGTTGGAATGAAAGGATGACCGACAAGAATCGGCAGAAGGTGATGATCTGGAGAGGAAGATGCAGAAAGCTCGGGGCGGAGGAGGTGTGTTGGGCTTCAGGGTGCCCAGCACATGGCACTGGATGTGGGAGAGCGAGGCGGGCACTGCCACGGGGCGCTACACACACAGACACAGGCTCGGAGTTCGACCCACGGAAGAGGGGTGGCAACAGGTGGTGACGACGGGACACAGTGTCGTCCAAGGAAAGGGGCAGACTTGGGTGTGAAACACAGCAGGGGATGGCCACAGTGTCCTCGGTATTTCAACAAGCTGGAAGAAAGGACTTCCAATACTGTCGCTGTAAAGATGACACGTGTTTGCAGAGACAGATATGCTCACCCCGCTGTGAACACTGCAGAGGACACATGCGTGGGGACACCACACAGCACCCGTAAATGGGTGCCGTTGTCACGTACCATTACACAAATAAATTTAGTAGAGATATTTTTAAATAAGGAAAACACTGTTAAATCCAACAGAGCCTTCAAGTACAGAGTCTGAGAAAGGCTGAATGAGTTTGGAGATGGGACGCTCACTGTGACCTCAGGGACAGAGGAAAGTGAGGCCCAGGTCATGGGTGCCACGCAGAAGTCTGGGAGACTTGGTGGACATTGGCCCCGTGGAGTATTTTCAGGACGAACCTGGCGGAGAGGAGAGAGATGAGCAGGGAAGGCAGCTCTGTGAGCAGCTGTGAGATCAGGGGGAAGTTCGGGGTTTGTTCACCTTGCCCTTGGCCTTAGGAATCCAGCATGTACAGAAGTGGGGAGGCAGTCAGAGGAGAAGACTGGTGAAGGTCAGAGGCTTGAGATCCAGCCAGGGAGGGTCCCTGAAGATGCCAGCGTGCCGTTCAGCTGGACAAAGAACAAGAGGAAGAGCACGGCAGCATTCGTCTCTGAAAGAATTCCAAGCTAACAGGAAGAGGAGCCATTTGAAGAGGCAAAGCCTCAACGACGCAGAAGGCCGTGCTGTTTATAACACGACATCAGCCAAGGAGCTTGGCGAACACGATGTTCGATGACCTGCAAATAAAACTGGTTCACGGGAGCGTCCTTCTACTTTTTGATCCTACTGTTCCGCAGTCACACAGGCAGAACCACCTCAGCAGAACCACTGCGGGCTCCACAGGCCATGTTTGTAACAAAGTACAAGGCTCACGGTGTGGTTACCTCTCAAGCAAGTAGAACATTTTAGGAGCTCTGGGTCCCGCTTTTACAAGGTGAGGGAAGCAGCCAACGCTGCCACTTTTAACAAAAATCTGGGGTGATTTTTTATCATTAGCCTGATTTTCAAACCCAATAAAAATAATGAAGTTGACTGACAAAGTTTGGAGAATGTTAACCCAACTCAGACAAATTCACTGCAAAAATTTTAGCTACAACAATAACAACAATAAAATAATCTTTCTCATCCTCCAGTTTCCTTTTGGTGATTGCACTGCACTTTTATTCGGCAGGAATCCTTTCTGCAGGTCTCCAATAAGTGAACTAGAGGCCAGGGAGAATGAAACGAGATAAAATCAGGTTGTTCTCCCACCAGTGAGTTAAAACCCCCAGCAGTAGGTCATTGAGTCTAACTGCACTTCTTTTATTGTTTTATTTTACTTTTGCCCTGTTTTGATTTCTACAATTACAGGCCTAGCGAGACTGCAATCTCTCAGTGGGAGCGGACCACGGCACAGTGCGGCGACCGGCGAGGCCACGGGAAAACTTTGCATTTCTCTCTGCTGTCTGCAAGGGGCACAGCACCAGCGGTGTGTCGAGCGGTCCCTGCCTTTCTCCTTCTCAGTGAACAATCATCTATACCAAGTGGTGTGGCGGCTACAGGACGCTGGGTGGAGGACTGGGCCCCGCGTGGGGACATGTGACTCATTTGAAATCCCGGTGAAGCAGAATCCAACATGGCCAGACCACGGCAGAGAGAGGCTGTTGTCCCAAATGAGGGCCGGTAGAGCACTGAAATCTCGGTGAGTGGCACACACAAAACGGGGACAGGAGAGAGATCACTGGGGATGATAATCCAGGATAAAACGGCCTGCTATGTTACATGCATGCAAAGGCACACGCAGACACACACATGCATGTACACACACACACACACACACACACACCAGAGGAAAACAGACGCTTCCAAGCTTTGGCTCTGGACGGATCAGGCACCTAACCAGCTTTCAAAGAGAAAGACACCAAATAAAATGATGTATGACTGAGCACTGGTCCAGCCACAGGGAAAGACACACAGTTCGGAAAAGTGTAACCCTTCGCATAGTAGAAATCTCCCACTTTTAGGACCTAAAACTGTCTTCCCACTGGAATTACAGATTGATCATGGTGGGGACGAAGCGAGCCCACTGGCCCAGAGCAATGTTGAGCCCATGGGTCTGTGCCTAGAGCCCAGAGACGAGTCCCTGGGTCGGCAGAGAATGTGACTCAGGGCTGGAGGGGGCCAGGACTCCACCGTCACCCGCAGCAGGGAGGCAAACAGCAGGCTGCCGGGCTGAGCCATGAGCCTCGATCATGGTGCCCAGCATGGCAGCCACCTGTGTGCAGAGTGATGGCCTGCGGTCAGCCAGGAGTTGGCCTCGCAAAGGTGACCAGACATGAGACTCATCAAACGGTCCCGGGTGCAGAGGTCTCCCGAGCAGGGTGACTCTGACTCCAGTGCTCGGCAGCTTCACCCCTCAGAGTTCTCCCGCAGCCGGGGCAGTAGACTGGGGTGTTCGTATCCCTGCACGAAGGTTCGGCTGAGTCTCTACTACCACCCAGGGCTGAAAACTGTGCTTTCCTGTGTCTTTCCCCACAACTTCTCTTCATGCAGGCTTGTAGTACGGGGCCGCCCAGCCCGGAGTCAGGGCTCCCAGCATGTGAGACACCACTGCCTCACCACACTGCCACTGTCAGGCACGAGACCAGCGGTTGAGAGGAAAGGACCAGGCGATCACTTCCTGCCTAGTCCTCTCTCAACTTCTTAATGGCACCTCCGGGAAACTGCTTCTACTTCTGGTGCCTTCAAAAGAAGCTCTAGTGTGGCCAGGAAAATTGGTTACATTTATTTCTACACTTGTAAAAGGGGTCTTCAGCACAAGAAGGTCATCCCAGTGACAGCCAGATCCACGCACGTGGCCTCTCTGAGATCTGGAATCTGTGACGCTTTCTCCAGACGAGGCAGCGACCAGAGGGGGCAGGACTGAGATGGCTGTGGGTTCTGGAGGAGGAAGGTGGCTCGTCCAGTGACAAAGCAGGAGCCACTGCCCAAGACAGGCTCAACCCTTGCCCTCGGTTCCCAGTTCCCCACCAACACGCTTACCAGGAAGAGGACTGGCTAGGGCTGGGACAATCGCTAGTTACCACCAGCTCATCCAAAGGCAATCGGTTGTGAAAAGACACTGTTGTTCTTTCAAATAGGATTTGGTTTTCTAATTTCTGGAGAGAGGGAGAGTGAGAGGAGAGGAGCAGGAAGAGAAGGTATCAGAGACAGAGACAGTGACGGGGAGACGGAGAGTTTGCACCCCACAGACCTGGGGCTCTTGCCAGCACTGTGCAGTTGTAGGGCGACTTAGGACGCAGACATAGGCTGCAGTCTGGTCAGCTCTGGCCTGCACACTCCTACACCCTTGCGTCCTTAGGAATTCTTTCAGAAAGGAAAGCAGAGCTACACGGGCATGGGCCAAAGACAGCAGTCAGCTCCACTTGGGGCAGAAGTGAGAGGTGAAGGGACGAGGTCCAGGAGCACCATATAGGCCATTGTGGACCACATGAAGACGGACGTCTCCCCAGGGCAGCGGGGCCCTGAGAACCTCAGGGGGCAGAGGGCAGCGGTGGCAGGGTCACCTGCCCACAGGGTGCCTCCTCGCCTTCCCCAGCCCACAGGGACAGCTGAGCCCACCATTTGAAATAAGAGACACAAAGAATCCTTTGGGAAACGTACATACTTGTTTATCTAGATTCAGCGAATCAGGCAAACATCACTCTTTATTAATCTTCTTTTCTGAAGTAGAAAAAAAGGAAATGCCTGACTTATGGAATTATCAAAAAAAAAAAATGAAGACTGTACTCCAAAATGATTTCCAGTTTTTGCAGGTATTTTTATTTTTCAAAGCTAAAGTAATCCTTTAATTATAAAATAAATTTTGGCCATTACAGAAAATATAGTCATCTAGAAATTTTTTACCAGATCAGAGAACACGAGGTCAGAAGCTATTTTTCCCCTCTATTCACAGTGGCCATAAAGACTACAGCAAACACAGGCAGTGACCAAAGATCGCTTTCGATGCAGAATAGTCTCACTTAGGACATTTAGTCTACCGCCCATGTGCTGTGGTTTGTTCTGTGTCCGTGACCTCTAGTCTTGTCCGAGTGGAACCATATCCTCCAACTGCAGCTCAGAGCAGCTGGTTCGCGCTTCAGAAGGATGGCCAGTCGCAAGTGGGTCCCGAATAGGGCTGTGGGAATCTCGTCCATCCAATGCATGTGAAGCTCGAGCCACCCAGGGACTGCATTAGCAAAGAAGGCACAGCAGACCTGAACCACGAGCGCTCAGGAGGGAGGGCACACCAGGGTGCTGGCCAGACAGCGCTGGCTACGGTGCCCTTGGCTTTCGGAGCCATCAGGAGCCAGGGTACCTGTGCTGTCACAAGCTCTAGTTCTGTCTCCTCTGTCGTGTCAAGGCAGGAGGCTGCTTGGACACATAGCACCAGGCCGACTGTCATGAGACTCCAACGAAGGAGCATGTGACACGGCTCCAGAGCAGCCCAGGAGAGCCAGCCGGGCCAGCACTGAGCTCTAAGCAGTTTCCACAGGAGGACACGCACCATTGTCTCCACACGGGCAGCGAAGCCACACCGCTCCCCAAAGGAGCAAAGGAGCTAGGGCTGTGCTGGTGCAGATCTCAGCAGCGGGAGACGCGGGCGACTGCTGCATCGCCTGTGGGCCCACAGATGGGACACCAAATACACAAAGGCTGGGATGTTGTTCTTCTGGAGCTGCTAGGATTTCACAAAAACCCACCATGCTGGCATCTGGGCTTGTGTCTATGAAATCTATACCACCAAAAATTAGTGATTGTGAATAGATACCTGTCTGGATTAATTCTGTTGGCTTTAAAGGGAATTAACGTTGTATCTTGGCCTGACGACCCAGTGACCAAGCAATTCACCAAAACACCTAGGTTTAAAGCCCAATCACTGGCAAATGGAGAGTAAGGAGATGGATTCTTTTTCTTTTTTTCCAATTTCTATGCCTCTTCAACCCTCCTCCAACAAAGTAAGATATTAAAGAAATGTGGTTTTATTATATTTTGTCAGTTTTGTGAGGTTTCTGTTTTGTTTTGTCATGCAACCACATGTAGCAAGCAGGGAATTTCAAAACTGTGACTTTATTAGCAAATGGAAGACAACCTTTTCCAACAGGGCTTTACAAAATATTCCATCAGCAGAAGTGTGAGGCAGGTCGGAAAGACTAACTTTTCTAAGGTATTAAATCAAAAGATGTTGAATTACGTTAAATGCCCCGCACTGAATTGACATTTCCCCCTTTTTTAATGCAAGCTAAGATTGATGAAAAATACCACTTATCTACATTAAGGGTCAACATCTCTCACAAAAGGAGCCTCTGGTTCAACACACGTGAGTAGAGTCAGTCTTCCGTAATCTGGGGGCCAGGACGTGGATCACACTCTGATGATCCCATTAACGGGGGGTGCTTTGCAATCACCCAGCCAGCAAGGCCGCTAACAGATTGTGGGGCTGTAACATCAATTTCTTAAGTGCATTTAAAGGATTACAAATGTTAGTCCTGGCTTGAGATCGAAACACCTATGGAGGTGCTCTGAACCACATTACTGTAATTGGGAACCTGAATTAATGCCATTTCTTCTGAGGGGGGAGCAGAATGCATTGGAATTAAGCATTCTTTTTGCACTTTTCACTTTCCCATTCTTTCTTCCTTTTTTGTTTCCTTGGAACATAAATCTGAAGTGAAATACCTCTTCTGGAATCTAGATAGCTTTAATTACAGCCCTCAGGAATCCAGCATTGTCCTAATTTTACCCCGGGCACTGTTTGGGTGCTTTCTCCTTACAGCGAGTTATCTTTATGCTCTTGGATGATGCAAATACAATTCTTCTCTTAATAAGAAGAAGGGGGTGAGCGCCAGGAGGGAGGGAGAGGAAGAACCCCCCCCCGCGCTCCCCTTCCACCCAGCCAGAGAGCCTCTTTCTGAACACACAAGACAGCACTGGAAATTCATTACAGGGCTGGGGAATTAAGAATCAGATTGGCCTGAATCTCATTCTTTCTCGGGTCAGTTCAAGTAAAAGCTCTGATGAGAGAAGAACGGAATGGATGGGCCTTGTCTGGGGACTTTAAACTGTAGTTGAAGCATTCCTGTTATTGCCATCCAGTGCCCTCCCCAGGAGGGACCTGCAGAGCAGCTGCCATGCACCCAGCCTCCCTGCAAGGTGAATACGGCTCAGCCCCTCCCTCTGCCCCGCCCTGCGTCCACCTTCCTACCCCACCGCTGCCCTCCAGCCTGTGCGTCCAGCGCCACCTTTCTGTCAGCTAAACACACCCGGCGCGCAGCCCGAGACCCTGCCCCGGACCCTTCACCTCGGCTGGGTTCTGTGCAAACACATAGCCTCCAGATGCCGCTCCGAGTGACTCTGGAGCGGAGCGCTCCCTCCGATCCTGCTTTTCCTTCCCCAGCACTTGCATGTGCACATGGGTGTGCGCACATGAGTCACAGATGCCCCACACTCATACTCACATGCATTGAACTGAATTTCTCTCTCTCTCCCTCTCTCTCTCTCTCTCTTTTTTTTTTTTTCTTTGTACCACGGATCGAACTCGGGCCCTTGCCCTTGTGAGGCAGGCGGCAGAACCACTGAGCCGAGTCCCAGGCCCAGCCCTGAACTGACTCTGCCCCACTGTTCATCTTGGTAGGATGCTTCCTCTACAGTAGGCCCGCAGATGGCTTAACCGGAGGTGGCACGTGCCGTACCTCCTCCCCACGGCACCAGCTGATCACCTCGTCCTATCCTCTTCCTATCACATACCAGCATCTGAAATAGGGTGCGTACGCACACGCGTGAGTCAGACATGTACACATGGTCACTGCTATTTCCTCTCTCCAGCACTCACAGTCTATGAAGATACAAGGATACAGTATGTTTCCATTCTGTTAGCTTTGGTGCATTCAGATTTGGTAGATTTATTCTTAGATCAACACTTGGCATGTACAAATTCAGGGACCCCGAATACGTAAGTGTGAGCAAATCAAGCTCATCCAGAGGTGGTCACCAGAACCTTTATCAGAGCAGTTTCAGATGACACACATTTTCTAACTTAATTTTTTCAGAGACACAAAAACATGTAAGTGACGGAAGGCTGACGTGTACACGGCATAATTCACTCCACTTCCTGCAGGAGAACAACGCACCAGTCATCATGGGCTTTGGTCGGGAGCCACAGAGCACTGAGGAGAAACCTCTGGTCAGGGCAGCCGAGTCATCGGTGGAACTGGGGAAGAGGTGGCACCGTCAGGCCGCTGCCCACCTCCTTCCCTCCCTGCCTCCCGCGGCCTGGCTCCCTGCTCTACCCTGGGTGTCAGGGCCCCCGCTCTGCGGCTCGCTGACCCATCCCTGTCCCTCTCCCTGACACCCAAAGTCCCCCTCCACGTTGCTTTTTCCTCCACGATGCTCCGCTTCACCACAGCCCACACACACAGAGCTGGGTCCATGCCCTGAACCCTCCGAAACTGTGAAGCAAAATAAACCCACCCTCCTTTCAGCTGTGCACCTCAGGCATCTGTCACTGTCACACCAGGCTGACCGACACACAGCAGGAGGCTCCAGGGCCAGTTTTGTTTTTCACAATTACCATTTAACTTGCTTTATTCCTCAAAGTACAAGTAATTTTAAAACACAGCAGAAAATTTAGAACATATTAAAAAGAGAACATTTAAATTACTCATAATCCTAAAATCTTTAAATAACTACTTGGTACTTCACTTCGCTTTAGTCATTTGTCTCTGGACATTTTCATATAGTTAATATCTTATTCCATTTTAGTCTTCAGATCAGCTTTTCCCAACTTACTGTACTGTGGAAATATTTCCATGTCCATATGGAAATTTTAATAAAAGCATCAGGAGTGTGACTCCATGTAAGAGAATTTGTTCAGCATGCACAAGGCCCTGTGAGCACACACACACATATTCTTGATAAGCATTTTGTATAGAGAAGAATATTTCATTATGAGGATATTTTTTTTTGCCAAGTAGCTCACAGTGTCTCAGAGTAAACCATTAGGTTATCCAAAATATTGACATAAACAGGGAAACAAATGCATGTCTTTGTCTTAGAGTGTTTGCAAACTTTTCCCATAGGCATCAGGCAATCTTTTGGATGTTCTTTAGGCCACAAGGTCTCTATCTCAATGGCTCAACCGTGCTACAGCAACAAAAACACATGCCCATGACTATGTGCCAATAAAACGTTATTCACGGAAAGAGGGTCAGGCAGGATTTGGTCCCAGGCGGGTATAGAAGCACTAAACCCCATCAGACCCCTTGTCTGCGTGTCTGATTACCCTCTTGGGGTGATCTACAAGTGGGATTATGGACACAAATGATGTCAGAACCACTGAGCTGAAGAGTTCCGGTCCACAGCCCAACCCGGGGCATCCAGTCAGCAAGAAACACAGCCACCCAGGGCTGGGGTGGCACAGTATCAACCTCAGCAGGCACGAGGCCCTGCACCAAGCAAACACATAAAACACGATAGCAGTGGCAACGATCTCTCACATTCACAGAGCACAGGGGGACACACCACTCCTGCCCCTTTCTGGAGGGGATTAAAAAAAAAATCAGTCATCAATATGGGCTGTCCCAAAGTATTGGCATAGGACAGCATTTCTCAGCCTTAGCAGGGTTACCACTCGGGCATAGATAATTCTTTGTTGTTGGGGACTGTCCTATGCATGGTTGGAGGTTTGATGACATCTCTGCTCTCTACCCAGCAGGTGCCAGTAGTGACACCCACTTGTGACAACTAAAAATGGCCCTAGACATCGCCAAATAGCCCCTGGTGGGCAGCAAAGACAAGGCAACCTTTGCCCTGTGTAACCTCCTTGGCAGGAAGTAGTTCTGGGACAGGAAGGCAGCAGCAACACAGCCTGTCTGGCTCAGATCCCAGGGCCGGAGCGCTCCTGCGACGCGACAGCAACCTCAGCATCCATCCTCTCCTTGGTCTTGGGCTCCAGCAGTCACCGGAAGCTAGATCTGAGTTTTTTGGGTTTTTTTTTTCTTTTTTGACTCATTAGGTTGCCCCAATCAAAATGATTTACACATAGATAATTAAACTTAAGCCCCGAGGACTAGTTAACTGTTTAGCAGTGTATACATTTCATAGAACTATTTCCATACATCCAGTTTTAAATTCATTAACAAAAATTAATAGCTCGCCAGGCTCTGCGCCGCGCGGCGTGCACCCCGGTACGTCTGCTAAATTGCCCCTCTCCATCAAGCCTGCCGCGGTCCTGTGGACAGCTCCGCGCTGCGGCTCGGAATGCTGCCACCGATCAGGGGCACAGCTCATATTTACTGTACTCAGCGTGAATCTGGGACTGAACTTCGGAAAATATTTGTGTCCCGTGCGCCCCCAAACACCCCATCTGCTGCGAGGACAGTGCGATCACCGCTCAGAAAACAGCCAAGAAGCACTTGGTAGGCAGCATTTGGTTCGAATAAGCCTTAGAAATACGATTTTTACCAATAGAGCTTTCATCTCAAAGTCTTCTAACGTGCTTAACTGTCTTGTATTTTTTTCCCCTTCTTGGCATATTTTATGATTTTTCTGATAAGGACTACCTGTTATCCATTATCTTTTTCTCTCAGAATCCCAAGCCAAAAAGAAAGCTCAGTCTCTCTTCTCTACACTTGTGGTCATGTTTAGGTAGATTTTAGAATTTTTCTGTAATTTAAAAATGATCTTCTTACTGGAAAATAATCTTCAAGCACGCCTCCGCAATATTTGCTGTGTTCACCAGGGCTCTGAAAGAGAGGCTGAACAAATTCATTGTTTACGCTCAGAATCCTAGGTGGCCCAGGCCCACGCAGGTAGCACAATGTGCTGTATCTCGCGTTCTCGGAACTTATCTTAATCTTAATAACTAGCCAGACAGCCGACTCCAGAGACTGGAGCTTATCAACTGGAATTCGTCACATGGTCCCAACCAAAGACAAGAAATTCATTATATCGCCGTGCTATACAAATCATTATCTTTCGATATTTAAAGGTAAGCATTCAAAAGCCTATGTAAGACCTTTATTTATTTATTTATCTTTTCGCTCAACTCCGATTCCATCTGTCCCTATTAAATTTAAGAGTGCACGAACAGAGATGCTCTTGTAAGGTGCTCCCTGCGAACAGTTCACGCCCAGGGATCACAGGAGTCCTCCTGTCCCTTTGCAGCACCGGCTACCAGGGACAATCTGCTGAGCGCCTGCTTTGATATGGACTGTTTAGGACCCAGATCAGTAAGAAAACAAGGGGCCCCGGGAATGAAATCTCACAACGTGTCCGTGTTTCTGCTGAGATTTCAGTGTCGTCCCGTGAGAAAGTGCCCACGTTCGCTCCCTTCAGCTCACATTCAACACAGCTGAGCCCTGAGCCTTTCACGCTCAACTTTCTCCACTGTCACGCCCTGGCTTAAAAATTGGCCACGACGTTTAACAGCTCCCAGAGAGGTCGTCCTCTTTGGCAGCAGGAATTTAAAAAATTTCTGGTTTTGGTGGATGATTTATAAATATTTCTAATCACACTTTCAAATTTTTATTCTAAATAAACGGAGAGGGAGAATGTGCTTTATTTTGCATCTTCATACAAGATTTCTTTTCCAGTTTTATTGGACATTTTATCATGTCTATAATGAGCTAAATATTTTTTACTGAAACTTCAAACAAATATACACACAGTGTAAAACTGCAGATGGCCTCATAATCGGCATCTTGCAGACCAGGGTTCCCTTTCAAACTGCTCTTTTTTTTTTTATTACTTTCAAAAGAAACAAATTGTGGAAATGTTCATTAAACAACTATGTTTTCACTTTTTGGCTATGCTGTTGATTCAAATACAGTAATAAATGCTACCTGTTACCTTTCCCCTTCTCCAGAAGGAAGCATTACCTCCTCAGTAACATTAGGGCTTCTTTGTCTGAGGTGGGGTCTCGTTGTGCTGCCCAGGCTGGCCTCGGACTCCTGGCTCAAGCCCTTCTCTTGTCTTCAACGTCCCAAGGAGTTGGGTAGGGGGGACATTAAGAGTGTTCCTCTGTGCCCAGAACCAACTTATTTATTTTTCATTACTGGGGATGGAATCCAGGACCTCTGCACTGAGTTTTATTTCCAGCCCTTCTTTTTGTTTTTATTCTTAGAAAGGATCTCACTAAGTTGCCCAGGCTGAGCTCGGACATCTGGGCCCCTTTGTTCATCTTTCCAGGTGGAGGGCATGACAGGAGTGAACCACCAGGCCTGGCTCTGGCCAGGATTCTCAATGATGAAACCACACTGACCGGTGGGGTGACCACCAGTCAGGACACTCACATGTCATCCTTACAAGAGACACAGCCACTGTCCAACTCCCCAGTGAGAAATTTCAAATCCAAACTTCGGCTAGAAATCGCATAAGGTATGAAGGGAAGCTAAACTGAACCACAGCCGGACATCTGTATATTCTGTGTGTCTTTGGTCTAATAACTGGAAATTCCCTGCCATCCTGTCCCCTCTACACCAGTAATCAAAGGTGCTATCCTTCCTCTGCTACCTCTCTCCTTTCTTCCCTTTCCCTTCTTCCTTTTCTTTCTCTTCCTTCCTTTCTTTCAGCGCGCTACCATGGAGCTATACCCCTACCCTTTATATTTGTTTATTTTGAGACAGAATTTCTCTAAATGGATCAGGAAGGACTAGAACTTGTGATCTTCCTACTCTGCCTCACTCAGGGCTGGGATCATAAGCATGCAGCACCATATCCAGCTTTATATTTATCCATTGGTTTATTTATTTCACTTTTGAGACAGGTTTCACTAGGTTGCCCAGGATGATCTCGAAGTCTTAGACTGAAATGATCCTCCCCTCTCTACCTCCCGAGTAGCTGCGATACAAGGCTCAGGCCACAGCACCCAGCTTTCGAGATGCATTTCTTGATGACATGATAGCATGCATAATATTGTAAAGTTCAGTATGAAAAGAATGTGTTGTGCATGTCATTTCCCTAGGAATTAAATTTTCCGTAATCTGTAATAAAAGCTCTACTGTTCTCCAAAATGGGAATGAGAAAGGTCGATGGCCTTGGTCACAGGTTTCACGCCTTTCACCGGATCAATTGACGAAACATTTACCTACAAGGAAAGGGACTCAAAAGACTGCGGAAGATGGCAGTGTCTCTGAGTTCAGTGCGGAAATATCGCCCCTGTGTCTTGTCCACACTGCCATCTGATGAACATTCTCTCTTGTCTTGAAGCTCTGCCCCTCTGGAAGTTTATATCTAAACATACAAAGCTGTTTTGTTTACGTGAGTAGCTGATCAAAGAACACAATAAATGTGAAACTTCACTGACATAAGCAGCTATCATGACGACGTAATCATACTTTTTTAATCACTTGCCAAGACAAGCAAGAAAGGATGAAGGTCTATGCCTAATTAGGAAGATAATGTTCAGTGAAGAAGGAATCATGACACTTCCCAAGCCCCCATTCATTACTAAAAGCTGTCCCTTCCAAATCAGCACGACCTGAGACCTACAGTGTGCATTTGGTTTGTCATTTTCCTTCAGAATACAGACATTCCTTGTATAACGACCAGGCTATGCTCCTGTGCTGGGTCAATAAACGAGTTGCTCGCTAAGCGAGGAACTATATAAAGTATGCAGACCACAATATTCAGAACAAAAAGATGTTCCAAGGAGACTCCAACTCAGTGACTGCCTTTATTTGTACAACCCTTACACACAGCACTGTAATGTATAACAGAACATAAAACTACAGTGCTGTATTGTATCACACAGTCAGCAAAAGGTCACAGTACTGTGCTGCTCAGGCTCCTGCCTCAAGACGTCCACACGGTGGTTAAACAGGTTGTTCAATGAGGAATAACTGTACAGCAATTTCGTGGAGCATTATTTATGACAGAACGCTTATGTTCCCTTTAGATCCCCAGGCTGAAACCCTAACCCTCCAGGGACTGTATCCAGGGAGCCCAGAGAGCTAGCAGCCCTTTCTGCCCTTCCTGCCACATGGCAGTGCGTCGTCCCCGAGCCCGACTGTGACCTCAGGTCTCCCAGCACACAGCCACAAGAAACACATTTCTGTTGTCCATAAGTCAGCCGATTGTGGTGCTGTGTTACAGCCACCCAAACTTTGACGCTGCCCCTGCTCCCCTCTTGCTAAAGTGTATGTCTCCCTCTGGCCAGCTAAGGTTTCTTTTATTTATTTATTTTTGTCTTGAATATGACAGAAATAAACAAGATCTATCAAGTGTATGTAGGAAGAATTAAAAAAAAAATCACCCGAATTGGGCTACACCAACAACAACATTACAAAAGCAAGGTGCACTAAAGAATTATCAGAACTGTCAAAAAGAGGGAAGCCAAACTTTGACTAGGGCTCTGCAGATGGAGAGTAAGGCAGAGAAGAGGTCAGGAGACCACCAGATGGAATCTACCGCTGGTGAGTTTACCGGATAAATGAATAAAGACTCTCACGAAAGAGGGCTCCCAGACTTGCTTCAGAAAGTGGCAAGAAGGATGGGAGGAGTGAGGGCTACGATTCCGAGGCGGGTTACAGCGATGCACCTTTTCCTGCAGCACATTAGTTTAAATGGTTGAGGTCTTGTCTTTGCTGCCCATCCTCAGTTGACGTCCTCTTTAGCAATCATGCTCAGCTCCTCCACCCGCCTTCACTCCAGCTGCTCCATTTTTCTGTTTCTCACGTCTTCTCGTCTTTACTCATACATTCCCAGATCCCACAGGCTCGTCCTGCTCTGCAGCACACTTCCTGATCTTCCTTGGTGTCCTCTCCCAGAGGATCCACCCGGAACCTCCCCCTCTGTTAAAGAGCTGCCCAGATGGCTGTTCCTCCTGATGCCCCAAGTCCCATCCCAATACCATGTCCCACAGTGACTTACTGCAACCTCTAGCTTTCATCCCATCCTTTCATCTTTCTCCTTTTCAAGCACTTTACCAGAATTTCTTGAATAGAAGATTACACCGCTTACCTAGCATTGCATATAAATTTTTCAAGATTCACGGCTTACAAAAATTTGTCTATACTGAAGAACATGTGAGTCTCTTATTAAATCTGAAAAACTGTGTCAACCCCGTGCCCACCCAGGCTGCCATGGGGCTCAAGGTGAGGCTCAGTGGCTGCCTCTGCAGCTGCGAGGATCTTGTGCTGTGCTTCTTCATTAGGCTGTAATCACCTGGAGATCAGGGCGTTGTCTTAGCCATCCACATGCATCTCAGACACTTAACAAGTGCCTCCTAGGTACCCAAATGTGTACAGATGGAAACCCAATAAATTCATTCAAATGAAATTTAATTGACCGTCCAACCTGAGAATGCTTCCCCTTTTCACTTCCTGTCTCAGGCAGAAGAGACAGAAAGGGGTGCGTGCACCTGGTGGAAATCTCAATGTCTTTAGGGTGCCCAGTGCCACCCATTAGGGGTGCCCCGTGACCTTATGGCCTAGCTACTGGTGGATGTGTGATGGTCCTGGCTGACAGGTATCCCGTGGCCCAGTCCCCCAGAAGTGCTCTGTCCTCTGAGGCGGCCTGGGCACCCACGGAAAGCTCCTGGTCACAGAGTATGGGTTGGGTTTCACCGCAGGGCTCCATTCTGGAAGAATCTGTCATGCGCACATTTTCTTTCTAAAGAACAAGGCAACCTTTTTTCAAAATTACTGAGGACATATGGATTACTAATAGGATACATGGGTTCAATAACCAGAGACTAAAACCCTCCCATGAACGTTGGCTTAAATGACAACAAGGCTCAGGGACAAAGCCATGTTCCTGGCAGTGAAATAGCCAACAGGAGCCCTGCCTCGCGAGAGCTCTGATGCCAATGCTATCACATTAAGTAGCTAGACTGGGGCCCGACCCTGGGGTGAGTGCTTTCTGAGAATTATCTCGTTTACCTCCTAGAACAACCACGACTTCCCCATTCTACAGATAAGAAAAATCAAACTTTGAAGGATTAGGACAACTGAACAAACTTGAACGGTCAGCTAGGAACTGTCACGGGTTGAAGTGCAAAATAAAATGCTTCTGTCACTCAGTGTCAAGACGCAACGGCCAGGGCAGAACACGTCCGAACACGCAACACACGCACGGCATGTCCTCTCTTCATCCACCCCAAGGGCTGCCCTGCCACCTACTCACCAGCACAGGGACAGGGAGGAGCCCAGAGCCCAGGGAACCAGCCCGACCTGCCAGCCACAAAGACAACACCCCGTGTACCCACAGGACGTGGGACAGGCCACGGGATGGGTGCGTGACTCGGAACTATTTGCAGGGGGCGCCTCTTTCCCTCTTCCGCCTCTCCTGGTTTTTCTGGACTCTACCTCCACTCCAGTTAGGCAGGGGTGCTGAATTATAACGGAGTCTTCCTTCAGCGCTGCCCAGCTCCTCACCTGAGCCACTCAGCCAACCTGGTTGTCTTCCAGTGTCCTCTCTTCCTCATTATCAGAAGAGGACCCAGTTCCTGGGCACTGTGCTGACACCCGCGGATACAAACTTATTTCCATTTCCTCCTCCTCCCATCTCTCTTGGGATTCTAACTCAGGTGCCTTTATATATATCTATATCTATACCTATGAACTTTCTATAACAGAAAAATACACAGTAGAGCTGATACACAGTGTGAGCACAGTAAAAGGACAGATGAATGAATGGATTCTAAAGTGATGTCAAGGGACATTTCCTGGGCCATGTGCTCTTGACTTTCTCCTATGGATATGAGCAGTTGCTGAATACATCTGTGCCCATGTGTGTGTGTGTGTGTGCACGCGTGCACACACACACACATGTACACACACTCATAGTTCGGAAAGAATAGAACACACAGGACACCAAAGAACCTCATCCTGACCTGAAATTACCCTGGAGCAAACCCATCTTTGACATCACGAATTTGTGCCCAAAAGGGTCAGGGTTCAAGAGTCCCACAAAATAGCAGCTTATTTAAAAACCAAATCCACTCCTTATTGCGAGTGGTGATATTTGAAGCACACACAAGTAAAACTAATTTAACCTTTGGAAAGTTCTCTCTGGAGAGAAGAGTCAAAATCCCTTTATAAGATTTTTAAGCACTGCAATTATTGACGAGGAGTATATTACTTCAGTTTTCTCTGATCAGGAAGAGAAAAAAAAGAGAAAAACCCACTGGAGACATCAACAGCTGTCAGGCTGTTTTCCAAATGCAGAAAGGGAGCTCGCAGTGGGTTTCTGCCAGTCTCTTAAGACCCAGTTAAGAAGCCTTTTTAAAATGCCTTAAAAAGCCAACTCATACATTAATCAACTCCAGCCTCATCCATACTACTGCAATACATCAATTACTATGTCTTTTTTTTTTTAATAAATTCCGGTTGACAGCAGACACCTTATTAAGGCCCACTAAAATGATACAATAAGTAGAAGGCTATTAATATTGCTCTTTTCTCTCCCTGCTATTGTCTTGCTGTACTGGTCTGCAAACAAATCCAGGCTGCATTACAATTAATGCCAGTGGAACTCCTTCTAACGACTTCCAGCTTGCTAATTTTTTACGCTAATAATAAAAAAGGCATTGCTATGCAAGAACAACCCCCTTTTATCATGCTAGCATAGCACACCAGAGAATGTCTGCTATTGTTCACATGAAAGACAATTAAACCCTGGAACATCAAACCTAAAAATGACAATCTGCTAGCCAGCGCTGGTGCTTCCCTCTATTTTCTGAAATGATAGAAAACAATTCTCTGAAGACATTTCTTTCCTGTTCTTCCTTACCCACCCTTTGGCGAGGTAGAGGTGGGGGTGAAAGTTTGAAAAAAAATACCCTTTACTGATTTATGCATCTCTGCTTAGAATTTATCAACTGTCTTGGACCAATTTTACTTCAAAATTTCGATTGCCTGCAGGTTTAAATTCCAGACACATAAAAAGAAATGTGCCAATATCACCCACGTCATATCACACTTAGAAATAAACATTAAAAGTGTTCTTTAACATGCACACAATATAAAAGTCTAGAAGGAGAGAGAGAAATCTAATTCTGCTGCTCTGCCTGCCTCCTTCTCTCTGGGGATCCCAGTAGTCAGAGAGCACAGAAACACCAAGTGTAGGCGAAGATAATATTCCACCAGCCAGAGTCCAAAGACCATGCTGTTCCCAGTAACTAAGGATCCCTTCACCCCAAACGCATGCCCATATACTAGGAAAACACCCCTCATATGGCCTTTAATTGTAGCATTCAATACATGAATATACCCACTTAAAAATTCAGGGGCATTCTCCAAGCATTTTTCAAAGTCTGACTGACACAGTGTCCACAAGATCGGGAGAAGTAAAACAGATCAGAAAGTCCAAATAACCTGGCCTGCACCATCTGCTAATCTTGGGTTCTGGATCCAATGTCCCATTTCCCTCTGTTTAGGTTTCTCCACCTGTAAAACAGGGGGAAATAGCTCCTTCTTCAATTACGATTGTAAAGGTAAACCAGACAGGTGGTGATGAAAGCCAAATCATTATGCACTGTGATTCAAAAAACAAACACAAACAAACAAAAACTCAATGAAGGTGCTCTGTCTCCTCACTAGAGTTGTACTGCAAGCTTTAGTTTCTCACTGCCAGTGACAGCCAGGCATGGCTGGATCTTACACATTTTGGACACATTTTCAGGACGGGAAGGTACTATCCTAGGTTCCTCATCTTGGGTACTTTTTTCATTTTCACATGATCTCTTTTGGGAGGGCCGGTCACTTCCTGTTAACTAATGGGGTGGCCTGGCCTTCTGCTTAGAAGACCCTCATCAGTGAAGTGGTGCTCATTTCCCACACTCATGGTGCTGGAACTTGGGACAGCCATTCACCCTACTTTCTTGCACCTGCAAAGCAAAGCTATTCATCTCCTAAGGTTGTTTTAAGGATCCAGTACGCAAGCCCAGGTATAGGACCAGCACCCTCTAGCACCGTGGAAGCTTTAATCAAGAAGAATAAACAGGATCAGTCACTTCTGGCTTCCTCCAACAGGTACACCCTGACACCTAAAAGAAGCCAAGCACAAAGAGAACTCCCAGAAGATTTGTAAGATGCCAACAGGGGGCAGGGAGTGGCAGCGAGGTCTGGACTCCTCAGCCAGTCACCTCCTGCCCCTCACCAAGCCCTGCTCGGGTCCACCTAGCAAGTCCTCAAATGAGGACCCTAAAGTACCAAGTCGCTTCACTGCAGCCCAGAACAAAGCACAGGGCACTCGGGAGACACAAACCAGACACAACACAGGAAAGAAAGCACTCAACACCTGGCACCCAGGGGTTCTCAGGAGGTTCCCGTGGGGCTCACGTTCAGGCCCCCAAGGGGCTGTCACAAGGAGCACCCTGTTTAGCCTCTACAATGTGAGGCAAGTAAATCTCTTTCTTTCATTAGTTGTCCTGGGCCAGTAAGTTCAGTTACTGTGCTCTAGACCTCGAAGCATGGCAGATTTATAAGAGCCACAAAGTCCCACAAGTTCCCCACAGAAACAGGCAGAAAACCACACCAAGGCCTTCTGTCATCACGTGGTTCCATCATCGTGCTGATAAGGACAAAAATCCTAAAAGCAGCCAGAGAAGAAAGACTCAGACATGGAGACACAGAGGTTAGGATGATAGTGATTTCTCACTGCAAAGAGAAGACCATGGGGAAATGAACACAAAGCCATGAGAGCAAAACAGCCAACCGAGAAGGTGTTGCCTTTTGAAAGCAAAGGCAACAAAATGTACTTTTACAGATACACAAAGGAAGAAATAATTCATTACAAGCATATCTATGCTACACAAATGTTAGAAGGAAATCTGTGAAATAGAAAGATCTGGATTTAGAAAAGAAAGCAAGAGTAACAGTTAAAAGATGACGTACTATTTAAATTAAAAAATTGGCTTTGATTAGATGGGTTTCACTGTGTTGCCTGGGCTTCTCTTGAATTTGCAAGCTCAAGTGATACTCTAGCCTCGGCCTCCCAAGTAGGTGGAAACAGAGGCATGAACTACTATGCCCGGCAGCTAAATAAAAATAAAAAATAACAATGTAGTGTGGTATCCATAATATATGTAACAGTAAAACATGTGACCAAAGTAGTACAAAAATCTAGAAGTGGTGAAGTATTAAGTACTCCACTGTAAATCTCAAACCATATGGGAAGCGACACAAATCAGTAAAATACAGTCTGTAATATGTAAAGGCATACATCATAAATCCCACAGCAGCCACCGTAACAATGAGGCAAGGCAACAGAGGTTCACAAAATGGAAGCATATGAATTATTCAACTAATCCTAAAGAAAACAAAAAGAGAGTGAGGAAAAGGAAATAAAGAACAGAACATATAAATATAAAATAAATGGCCAAATTCTAAATTTAAATTAATCATATAAATAATCCCATTAAACATAAATGGTCTAAATGTCCAAGCTAAAAGATAGAGATTGTCAGATCAGGAAAAAAAAAAAAAAAAAAAAAAAAAAA
>NW_022900923.1:5046421-5069837 GCF_012274545.1 Fukomys damarensis | reverse complement strand
AAAAAAAAAAAAAAAAAAAAAAAAAAAAAAAAAGCAAGGCTTCACTGTTTCCTGTAAAAAAAAAAAAGAAAGAAAGAAAACAACCACATACATAAGAAAATCTTTCTGATATGAGTTAGTCAAAATGTTCCTTTTATGGTAAAGCAACAAAAGCATAAGCCACAAAACAATAAAAAAAATTAGATTTCATAAAAATTGAAAACGTGCACTTTTTGAAAGACACTGTTAAAAGAATGAAAACAGAGGCCAAGGATGGCAAAACTCTACTGTAAATCATACAATCCACTGAAGGGTTTGTATCCATGTTATGGAACGAATGACCACAACAGAATAATAAAGCAAAGACCTCCTACAGCAGTGGGCAGAGGACTTGAACACACACTTAAAGAAGGAAGATAGGGTGTGTGACTGATAAGTAGACCCAGGAAAAATGCTCCACATCCTGGGTCATTAGGAGAATGAAAATTTAAAACCACAACGAGAAGCTACCACACACCTATTAGAATAAATGCCACTGAAAAGCCTACATAGGACATAGACAGAACTTTTGCAAAAGAAAAGGAGGCCGAGTGATGGGGAGAAGGCTGGGAAGGACGGAATGAAAATAAAACGAAGACGTGTTACGTACATGCACTAACTCCTCACAAGGAATGCCATCACTATGGCTGCGTTTACTAATAAAAACGCTTCACAAAGAAGCCTTGATCTATTAAGGACTCAGTGAGAATGGAACTCTTGCACACTGTTGTGTAAAATTGTACAAGTGCTTAGAAAAAGCCTCACTTTCCAAGAGACTGCCACACACCCAACATACGACCCACTCCTAGGTTTTAACCACAGAGAAACAGAATCCGCCTACACACACACAGAGACGTGCACACCAATGTTCTTAACAGATGCATCTTTTTTAACAGCCCAAACTGGACACAGCCCAGAAGTCTACAGAAGTTACTGAGTGAGTGCACTATGGTCATCCATACAACCCGCTGCATGCAGCAATCACCAGGCACAAAGCAGACACAGACAACACTAAAGGTGAGTGTAAGATAATTATGCTGACTGCAAGGCAGCAGACAGAATGTCCACGATTCTACTTCTACGAAGTTTAAGAAACTTATCTGTAGCAGGTAAGTAGTTGCCTGGGAGGGCGAAGAGGTCAGTGAGGCAGCAAGGGGGATGGATTACAAGAAGGCACACAACAGTTCTGAGGTGAGGCACCTGCTGTTTATCTTCATTGTGGTGTGGGTTTAGTGTGTGTGTGCATGTGTGTGTGTGTATGCATGCATGTGTGTGCACATCAAGGCTGATAAAAGCGTGTAATTCCAATATGCCATTCATTGTACACGGTCACAATTCAATAGAGCTGTGAGAAGTAAAGATGGGATCATTGCCTATCGGGAATTTAATAGTTATTTACACAAAACATACGTACAAAATTTAGCTAACAAGGAGAAGATATGAAGTGTTTCATGCAAAGAAACCTGAGTAGCATGGACGAGGGGTCTTCAAACTTCCTCAGGAACCCGGAAAGAGAGTTACATCATGGGGGCAAAGTTGGGTCTGCCTCAGTAGATCTGTGACGGGGCTTGAGGCTTTGTGTTTTTAGTAAATTCTCCTTTAATGTGGACAGCGCTGGTCCTGGGAGCCAACTTTAGGATCGCTGACAGACAAGGGGTGATCAAAAGATATGAATGTTTAAATTACAAAAAGTCATTACAGTAAAAGTCACACTGCCAAGAACAATAGGATAACGGGATTCAAAGTAGGGTGGAGCATTCTGGGAGGAATTATGGTCCTGTCTTTTGCTGTAATAAAATATATATTTTTTTTGGTACTGGGGATTGAACTCGGGACCTTGTGCTTGTGATGCAGAAGGAGGAACCACTGAGCTAAATCCCTGGCCCTGTAATAAAATTTTAAACTTAAACACTCACCGTATTTTATTATCATATTTCATTGTTTAAATATTTCCAGCAGTTTCTGTCAAATAAAAAATATGGTGCGTCCAAATCTACTGCATTCCCTGGATGTGGCACTGTGTGACTTCCGGCTCTTCCCCAAGGTCAAAATGACCACGAATGGTAAACATTTTGAGTCTCCATGGCAACCATGACAACACAATAAAGACATTCAGGAAAGAGGACTCCAGAAGTGCTTCCGAAAGGGGTAAGAACGGGGCTAAGTGTGTTTGAAGAAACAGTATTCTGAGGATTTTTAATAGCCACATGTCCTTTACTATAATAAAATTTTAAAAATTTAAACATTCACTATTTTACCATCACATCCTATAAATGAGAGAATAGGACAATATAGGACCAAGGGTGAATTTAGAAAAGGAAGCAATCATAGCTTTTGTCTTGAAGCTATTTTTCAAGTCACAACGAAATAAAACACAATTCAAAGGAATAAAATTTTCTTTCTCAGAATTTCCAGTGGCTTGAAAATAGTCACCAACGTCTGTCTCAGAGAGCAGCTAGCTATCAAGCCAGTGGGGAAATGAAGAACCGGGCCAGAGAGCAGGTCCACCCGTTCAAACCCTGTCTCCCATCCTTCAGCTGTTCTCCAACATCCTCTGGGGAAATAGACACCTTCGTAACTTAAATACAAACATTTAACCTCGTAATTTCAGCCTTTGCTTTTGCTCTTTGCTGTCCTTCTGGAAAGTCACATCTTTTCTGCTTACCTGCTCCATCTGGTGGATCCCATCAGTTTGCCTTTGACGTCTGACCTCAAACATCACGTGTGTCCAGAACTTCCTCTCTCACAACCTCCCCGCTGCCTCCTACTCCCTTCCTTTGCTCTCCTGGTCTCCACTGCACACCTC
Organism: Fukomys damarensis; assembly: GCF_012274545.1. Taxonomy (NCBI): domain Eukaryota; kingdom Metazoa; phylum Chordata; class Mammalia; order Rodentia; family Bathyergidae; genus Fukomys; species Fukomys damarensis. Next base: position 5,067,013 of record NW_022900923.1, on the reverse strand, counting down.
CACCTAACACCTCTGGAGCTCTACTCACATTTTCCAAACTCTTTTTTTCATCATACTCATGCTGTTTCCATCTACTTCCTAAATAAACCCTGGAACACTGCAGCATCCCCGATTCTGAGTTATACAGTATTAAGGATGCGGGAAAGGGTAAAAAAATCGAAAAATTGCAGAGGAAGGGCATGGGGTGAAATAATTATTCAATGTACACATATACTTGCATGTACAAACCATTTTGGAGGACGTTAATGACTTTTCTAAGCATAATAATTTCAAGCAGCACCAATCTTTAAACCAGATTGGATGACAGGACAAATCAAGTTTCTTAGTGCCTACATGGGTATCTGACATATTTATGGTCTGCTTTTATAGCTCTTGATCATAGTTTCCTAGAAGGCAGCTGGTCCCTAAATCAACAAGTCAGTAAAAACCAAAATGAGCCCAGTTCTCTTAACAGAATTACCTATGAAGAGGTCAACACTGTTTTGGAATAAATTTAAAACATTTATGAGAGCCATTTTAAAATGTCTGCTCATGGATTCAGACAACATTTAAGGTATCCTAGTTGTACTTATTCATGCTTTTAATTTCTTGGGCAATGTTGCCACAATAGTCCAAAAGAAAGATTTAAGGGAATGAGAGAAAAATCCAGAAAAAAGTTATTCCTGAAAATTTTCATTTCAACCAGAAGCATGATTATGCTAAGAAAGTGAAGTAGAGTAAGGCAGCCCTGGGTATTCCTCTGAAAAGTATGGCGATCTGTTCATGTTGTTGGGGCTGTAGTCAAGGAGGAGCTGCCAGATTGACTGAATCAACAGCACCACAGGCTGTGCATCTAAGAAGACACTGCCTAGGGGCCCCCAGCTAAGAGAACACCCAGAATCCTCTGGGAAGGTCCGCCATGTTTGAAAAGCAGGATCCCACAGAATAAGCCCAGCCAAAAAAAGCAAATGACCCAAATATGGGCTCTTGACTCTCAGATTTTAGCACTATCAGAGAGCCCAAGGTTATTAGAGGTCACACCCAAAGGACATAAGAAACCCGAAGTCCTTAGCTTCACAGGAATGGACCTGATGAGATTTTCATTCTTCTGACCAAAGCTGGATTCCCAAACATAAATTATACTTGACTGTATACTCTTTCCTGGTAGCTCTACAGTTTGATGAATGAGGAAAAAGAAAAAGATGGACTGAGTAGGACAGTTTTTTATAAGGAGATTTCCACTAGGCTTGAATTTTTTGAGAGAATAAAGAGCACTGACCAAAGAAATTTCCTCTTACAGATTTTGTACCATCTTAGAACTTGCTGGAAAGGGAAGGACAAAGTGGCCGTTTGCTCAGCTCAGATCATTCTGATTGAGACTCATATGTTATTTTAAATGAACACTGCTCAGGTAGTTAAGCCTTAAAAATCAACCATCCTTGACAATTGTCCAATTTTTTTTTTTAAGTCTTACCTTAAGGATTTCAGAAACACATTTCCAAAGTACGTTGTCATTAAAAGTAGCTAAGCTTTCTGCCTGGCTTCACAGCACGTATGGGACCACTGGCCTTTGTTCACTTTTGTCTTTGAGAACTTTAGGTTACAATTAAAAGGGGAGAAAAACCAGATTAAGCTTAAAAAGCAAACATGGTGCAATTGCTTTAGCAGCTGGAATAATACAGAATTCCAAGGCATGCGAAAAATATAATTCAATAGAATATTTAATTTACAAGATTTCGCTCTTTCCACTTGACTAATAACATTAACAAGGAAAGAAAAGTCTCGAGTTTCTCTGGTGCAGAGAGAGATGTTTCATACAGGGACACTTCTTTCTTTTGGGGGAGGGTACTGGGGATCGAACTCAGGTCCTCATGCTTTCGAGGCAGGCGGCAGAACCACTGAGCTAAATCCCCGGCCTCAGGGACACTTCTTCAGAGGCATCAGAACTAGAAGTTTCTTTGCATTTCCTGCATGTGGAGTCCTAATATTAGAGAATATTAGCGTCTTTTATATCCAGACCTAACATAATACCCTTATAGATGTTCCCGTCTTTCACCTTGTAATAAGCCCAACACAAATGGGTAAGGAAAGGCTTTCAAAAGAAAGCGTGACATTTTACAGTTACCAGCTGATCTTTAGAGTATCTCAGCTGTGCTTCAGAGAGCTGCCCGATCATTTATGGCAACACCGAAATTCTGTTATACTTAGTTCTTGCTCAGTAAATGTAAATATTGAGGGCAGGATGCTTAACATCCGAGAATATATCATCGCTATCAGTTTATGAAAAGCAGTACTATAAAGCATGCCATCAAGAAGGAAGCTTCTTTACTAAACAATCCTCCATACAAGCTACATACATACATACATAAGTCTTTTATGGGGCCGTCAGGAGCTGTAGTTTAGTGTTCCTAACCAGCAGGGCTTGGACACTCGTCCACTTTAAAGTGTGCGATTATAACAACACAGTAACACACCCGAAAGGCAGCTCTTCTTGTTATTTCAGGGTGCCTGACCTTATCAATACTGCAATGCATGATTCTGGGGGACAGTAGAACGCACACATATCAGTTTCCACAGAATACCTGCCCTAAGTATTCCTAGGACTACCATATCAAACTCACACACGGTGGCTTTCTGGGGCAGTAGGAAGATCTACACATATTCACAGTTACCTTTACCTTCCGAAGGGACCCATGGCAGGTCTGTATTCTTCCTCCGCGTGGTTTCCTCATGGCCCTCACACTCTGGCATCTGCGATTACGTTGTCTTCCATTCTTTGATGTGGGTTTTCAAACTTAAAAAGCGAGCACGCATAAAAGTGCTCTCTCTTCCTTTCTTGTTTTGCTGTTGCATCGCTATTTTTCTAAACTTAAATATTTAAAAGTCCCCTAATCGGGACCTTCTGTTATGTTCTTCGCCAGTGTTCAAACTGTGACATGAGTAAAAGAAATATTTGGTTTTAGGGAATAAAATGATGCCCTTGTGGAATACTGGGGTTCTCCAAAGACTTCTGAGGTTAGCTGTAATCGTGGGTGCCCTGGGTCTCAGTGCATTGAAGAGCAGCCGGAATAACTCTCCTTACATTATGCATATGAGCAAACTGAGGCACAGGACCAAATCACTTGTCCACTGCCTTATAAAGACTTATTGTATGTTCTCACTAATGGAGAGGGAGACGAGGTAATTTAATAAGTCATTTTTCCAAAACATTTTCCTTTTGCTTTAATACTACTTTTCATTTTTATACATTCCCAAATTCTCTGCTTTCAGTTTGGGACAATTATAAATAGAGATGCTATAAACATTCATGTGTTTAGGTATGATCACAATTTAAAAAAAAAATGTTTCTAGCTTAAATATTCTGGGATGGGGTATGGTTAGTACATGTTTAACTGCACAGAAACTTGTCAAATTGTTTTTAAGGGGAAGGGGGAAGGGTAGGGGAAAGGAAAGAAGGGAAAAGAAAAGAATATGAGAAAAGGAAACAAAGTCTTTGTAAATAGGGAGGGGTAGAGGGGATGAAGGGAGGGCAGAGGAGTGGGGAAAAAATAAGAACCGAGATACAGCATGTAAAGGTACGAGATGCCAATGATGAATGGAACTGTACTGTACACCTAAAATGGACTGATAAACTAAAAAAATTAAAATTAAAAATAAAATTTACAAAATTGTTTTTCAAACGGGTGGTGCCACTTTATGTTTCTCCTGGCGAAGTACACCAGTTCCACATCCTCATTAGCACCTGGTATCATCACACTTTAAAAAGTGGCCATTCGGTCAGGCGTGTAATAAATATTACGGAGGCATCATTAGGTATTTTCCTAGTAACTAATAGATACTGAGCACTTTCCACGTGTAAATATTCATTACAATAACTATCTTTGATCAAGTATCTATTTAAACTTTTGCACATTTTTAAATTAGGTCTTCTAACAGCTCAGTTTTTTGTTTTTTGGGTCTTTTTTGTTTTTTGTTTTTTTTTTTTGGTACCGGGGATCGAACTCGGGTCCTTGTGCTTGCGAGGCAGGCAGTGGAACCACTGAGCTAAATCCCTGACTACAGCTCAGTTTTTTACTGCTTTAAAAAAATCTTTTGGGGGGTTCTGGTGATGAAACTCAGGACCTTACAAGTGAGAGGGAAGTGTGCTGCCACTGAGCTAAATCCCTGGACCTACTCTTTTAAATTTTGATGGAAACTAATTTATTATTTTTTCATTTTATGGATTATACCATTGCTGGCGTGACTCAGAAACATTTCTGCTAGAATATAATTTTCTCCTATCTTCTTTTTAAAGTTTTATAGTCTTTTAAATCATTTTTGGGGTTGTAGTCAATTTTTATTTCATTTTTGGAAGTATGGTGAATATCTAATTTTTAAAAAAATTCACTTTGCAGTTATATATTGCTAATCTACAGAAATGTGTAAAGATTTTTGTATGTTGATCTTGTATCCCAAGTGGCTAAATTCACTTTTTATTTTGGATTTTTTTTTGCAATCTTCTTGGGATTTTTCTATACATATAATCATGAAGTATTTATAAAGAAGCAATATTATTTAGTTTCAATCTCCCCTTGTTTTTTTTTAACATATTTTACCAGCTAAGACTTTCAGCAGGATATTGAATAGGAGCTTTATTCGTAATAATTCTAGTTTTATTCCTGATTTAAGGGAAAAAGCACTTGGTCCTTCATTATTAATTATATTCGTTATAGATACTTTGTAGATGGACTTTATCAGATTGAGGAAGTTCCCTTCTCTTCCTACTTTGGCAGGAATTTTTATCAAGTAAATGTCATGCTCTGGAAAATATTCTTCCCTGTACTGATTAATATGAACCTATGGTTTCATTCTCTAGACTCTGACTATGGTGGATTACACACATTGATTTCTGATATCGAACCAGCTTTGTAACTGTCATTCTTTTTATATAATAAGATATTTGATTGAGGTTTTGTTTTTTGTGTTTTTTTGTACCACAGATCAAACTCTGCACGTTGCGCTTGCAAGGTAGTCGGCGGCACCACTGAGTGAAATCCCTGGCCTTTCAGTTTGTTTTTGTTTTTTTTTTAATTGAGAATTTTGACAGTTCTGGGCATGAAGGCTGCTCACAGTTTTCTTTTTAATCTCACCTTTGTTCCCCACCCTGTTTTTCTCCTCATTGTCTATTTTGGGTGCTAAGCTTACTCTCTGGATGCCAGTTACTCCTCTGGACTTATAAAATAGGCTGGGAAGGGTTCCATTTTTATTTCCTGAAAAAGAGTTTGTAGAATTAGCATATTTTCTTTTTTTTTCATTGGTAGAATACCTGTGTGAAACTATCTGGGCCTGGAGATTTCTTTTCCAGAGATTTTTCCTAAGATCTGTTTCTTTAATGACAGGTAGGTCACCCATTGTGCCACTTGAGTGACTTTTGGCTGTTCATGGTCTTGAGACATGTGTCCCTTCGTGTGAGTTTTCAATGCTTACATATCAAATTGAGCAAAATATTTTCTTATTAGCCTTTTAATGATCATAGTGTCTGAACTGATAGCCCTTATTTATTCCTGATATGTTTAGTTTGTGTGCAGCATTTTCTGCTTTCTTTATCAGTTTGCTAGAGGTTTACCAATTTTATTGATATTTTTTACAGAATGAGCTTTGTTTTATTGCTTTTCTATATTGTCTTTCTGTTTTTAATTTCATTTGTGTCTATATAAGTCTTCATTATACCTTCACTGTGCTTCTTTGGGCTTATTATTATTATTATTAGTTTGTTTTTTTTGAGACAGGGTCTCACTATGTAGTAGAAACTGACCTGGAACTCACTATGTAGCCCAGGCTGGTCTCAAACTCACAGCGATCCTCCTGCCTCAGCCTCCTGAGTACTGGGATTACAGGTGTGTGCCACCACCCCAGGCTTATTTTGCTCCTGATTTTTTAATTTTTTAAGATACAAACTTAAAACATTTTTAATTCAACCCCTCTCTCCTATTCTGCTTTTTGTTTGTTTGTTTGTTTACTTGCTTTTTGTTTATTTTGGTACTGGGGATCGAACTCAGGACCTTGTGCTTGCCAGGTAGGCAGGGCACCGCTAAGCTGCATTCCAGGCCCTCTCCTATCCTGATGTAACCAGCACAGAAATGTGTAATAAATGCCCTGTAGGCACTGCTTTAGCTGCATCCAAACCATTGTGATATGTATGGTTTCATCTTCATTCAGTTCAGAATATTTTACATGGACCTTGAAAAGGCTCTTAACTACAGATTATTTAAAAATGCACTAATATTCAAGTTTACATATTTTCCTGTTAACGTTCTATTATTTATTTGTGTATCAACTCTTTATGTCCTAAGTACATATTTTATGTTATTTCAACACTTTCACTTTTTTGAAAATTGATTTCAGGACCCCGAGCTTGGTCTGTTTTGACGTATGTTCCATGCCAACTTGAAAAGCATCTGTGTCTGCTGTTACCGGGTAGAATTTTCTAAAAACATCAGCTAGAACCAAACTGGTTGATGGTGTTGTTCAGTTCTGCTAAATTCTGATGATTTTCTGTTAGTCTTATCTATTACAGAGAGAAGAGTAAATCAACAATAATTGTGCCTCCGATTTCTGTATTTCTGCCCAATATTTTAAAAGTATATACATATTTAGAATTGCTACATCTCCAACTAATGCACCTCTTTACTTCTGGTTTTATTACTGCGTTTTTTTCCACTCTCAAGATTGCTTTATCTCACTGACATCCCTGCTCCAGCCTTGTTTTGATTACTGCCTGCACAGAACATCATTTTCATCTCGTCTTTACCTATATTAGAAAGGCGCTTCTTATAGCACAGACTTGGTCATATTTTATTTTACTCATTTCTGGTAATAGCCATTTTTAATTATTGCATCTAGAACATTTAGATCCACTTCTACTTGTGTTTGGAATCACACCCACCAATTTACTATGTGTCTTTTTATTTGTTCTCTTTGCTATTCACCTCTCAGCATTTCCTTTTTTGCTCTCTTCATAGCTACTCGAACATTTTTAGGTTTCTAATTTAAGAAATCAATTATTTTTTATTATATCCTGTACAATTTTTAGTGGTTGTTCTCCGGATATTTACACACACACACACACACACACACACACACACACATTTTTTTTCTCTTTTTTGTCAAAGTCTGCTTAGGGTTACTTCTATCACTTGTAGTGGAACATGGACAGCTTCCATTTAATAGTCTCCTTTTCTTTTCCCCCTGTATTGCAGTTGTCTTATATATTACATCAACATACATTAAAACACCTTCATTCAATGTTAATTTTTTGTTTCCAACTGTCAATTTCAAAGACTTCAAGAAGAGAAGAATAATATATGCATATAAATATCTATCACTTAATTTTCTTTTATTTTATCTCACTCTAGGTTTCCCTCGGTATTATTATTTTTCTATTTGATGACTTTCACCTAGAAATGCTCTTAGAGTTGGGATGTGGGCACCCAGCTTTCTTAGCTCTGCTCCTCTGAGGACGTCTGTGGTTCATCTACATTTCTGCGCATTCGTGGGTTTATACAAATCCACAACAGTAGTCTTTGTAGCACCTTTAAGTGTTGTGTTTCTTCTTTCTGGTTTTCATGTTTTCCGAGAAGAAATCTGTTCTCATTTATAATGCCACCTCTCAACAGAAAATGCATAATTTTTCCTGCTGCTTTTAAATGGTCTTGTCTTCACTGAGTAGCATTTTGAATGTAGTATATCTCCATAGGAATTCACTTGGATTTATACTATTTGGTTTTCACTGAATTTCCTGACTCTATAGACCCTGTACCAGCATGGAAAGTATTTGGCCAAGTTCTTCAAGTGTGACTCGGGGCCAAAATATGTCTCTTGTCCTTCCAGAGCCACTATAAAACAAGTACCAGGCATCTTCTGTGTTTCACAAGTCTTTGAGGCTCCGTTTGCTTTTTCTGTAACCCTTTTCCCTTGCTTATTAGGTTGGATAATTTATATGGGCCAAATTTCAAGTGTGTCGAATCTTCTCTTTCTTTTCCATTCTGCTGTTGAGCTGATCTAGTAAAATTCTTATTGCTAGTTATGGTGTTCTTCAGTTGTAAAATTCTCACTTAATTTCTCTTTGTATTTCCCACTTCTTTGCTGAGACTTTTCATTTTAACTTTTTTTCCAAAGTATTTTTGATTGCTTGGCAAGCATCTTTAGAACAGCTTCTATAAAAGTCTTTGGGAAATTCAACATCTGTATCTTCCCGGCACCAGAATGTGTCCCCCACCCCACGTAGCTTGAGATTCTCGTGGTTCTTACTATGCCGGGCAATTTCAGATGTCGTCTTGGATATTGTAATCATCGTGTTATGAGACTACCTGCCAAGGTTAAACCGTGTGGAGCATGTGGTCATTTTGTTTTAGCAAGCAGGCAAACTGGTGAGGAGAAACCCGGCAGGGCCCCCTAGGTCTGAGGTTTATGGTCCCAGTGTCAGGTGGATTCTTAAAGCCCTTCCAGCGCCATCCTGACTTTCCCTGTGGATGCGCCCCCCAGTGGCCAGGATGGACATGGGCCATCCCGCCCCCGGAGGCGGGATCAAACGTTTAGAAACATCTTCATGGGGTCGCTTTCCCAAGCTGTTGACCACTGCATTGTCGCTGGCCTCATCTCCTCCTTTGGGCTTGTTCTTTTAGCCTTCTACCCATAACGCTGGGGCTCTGGTTACCCTATTCAGCCACATAATGCAAGGATGAGAAAGGGGAAAAGAGGAGAGGGCTGTGTTCCTCCCACCTTCTTAGCACCACAGCTCCACTGAGGAGAGAAGGTGGCCCCATCCTCAGACGCTGGTCCCTGCAGACCCTGTCATGTCATCAAGGGCACTTCTGTGGATGTGTAGAGAGGCCAGGGAATGGAGAAATGTGTCAGAGGGGTGACAAAAGAGGGGAGAGTCAGGAAATTCAGTGAAAGCCAAATAGTATAAATCCAGGTGAATTCCTATGGAGACATACTACATTCAAAGTGCTACTCAGTGAAGACCAGACCACTTAAAAGCGGCAGGATAAAATCTTGCATTTTCTATTGAGGGGCGGCATTGTAAATGAGAACAGATTTCTTCTCAGAAACCATGAAAACCGGAAAGAAGTACAACACTTAAAGGTGCTACAAAGACTGCTGATGTGGATTTGTATAAACCCACGAATGCACAGAAATGTAGATGAACCACAGACATCCTCAGAGGAGCAGAGCTAAGAAAGCTGGGTGCCCACACACTCTTTTTCTCGTCCCTACTTCTCAATTACAACTAGAATACTCTCCCAGATCTCTCTACCCACTAGTGACCACTTCTGGGTTTCAATCACAATGAGATCAATCCAGGAGCCAGCAAAGGGAACAATGGTAAACTGCCCCTAGCTGAGCAACATTTCCAAGTCTGATCTACTCTTCCTTTTCAGAATCCTCACCTTGTGACTCCTTGAATTCTGACAGGTTTTACAGCTGAACTCAGTGGGAGACACAGGGTGGCTGCTGCTGGTCCCTTTTTATCCTGAACCAAAACTCCAGGAAGCATTTTAGAATCGTGAAAATGAATGTGTCACACAAAAAGTATAAAACATACATGCAAAATGTAAAGAATAATAAGATGAATATCAGCGTCCCCTCATCCGAGTTACAGTGTGGGCGCCCTGACTCCTCCCCGACACCTGTGAGCCCTTCCTCGCTCAACTCCCTCCTCCCATGCACGGAAAACCAGGAACCGGACCTTACAGGCAATGATCTGTTCATGCCGCTTTACAGTTTTGCCACCTGGGTATATAACCCTGAAAAATATGTTGTTTGACATTTGCTTTACATTGCAGCAAGTTTTTATTAAACATTACGCTGAAAAGTGCACAGATCATTATCTATACCACTTGACTACTCATTCCAAAGTGAACACACTTTTTATTTTATCTGCTACCCGATCCACCGCATCTTAGAGTTTCCTCAGATGGCTACAGATCACCATCGCTTCCTTCTTCTGCCTCACAGGTAAGCACTGTACTGATTTTTAACACCCGAGGTTACTCTGATCAGATTTTGAACCGCATGTACAAGAACCACACCGGACACGTGCTATGCGTGCAGCCTCTGGCTGACAGCATGTGGGTGTGCCGTGATAGGGACAAGTTGGAGAAATGTGTCATTGGCAATTTTGTCCTGTGTCCTAACACAACTCAGACAGGACAGCCCGTTGGTCAGCATGACCTCTCAATACGATGAATGACATGCATGAGGGTCTGTGCCTCACATCCCACATTTATTTGGACAAGTAGAAAGTGCACACGCTGAAATGATGACTAGAATCATGTCCCACAGACACATAAACCACCAACGCAGTAGGTTATTGTCACTCTGAAGTTTTATGTGCTGTACATAACAGCCTCGCCTGCGCTTTTCTACACAACTTGCAGCACAGGAGGCTTCTTTACAGTAACGTCAGCAAATCCACAGGTATACCCTGCACTACGACGTCCTCACAGTGTTGGGGATTTGTCAGGTGTGTTGAAATCTTAGGGCCCACCGTACACGCCGCCTGTCAGTGTCTGAAATGTCACTCTGCAGCCCATGACTGTATTCAGTTGCCGCAGCTTAACTTCATGTTTTTATTCTGTATCATTGGCCTCTTATCTCTCCAAAATATCTAAAATGGGCTGTTAAATGAACAAATGATTAAATTACAACTTTATAAAAGCATGGCTAATGTGCTGAGAGATCTTTATTCTTCCATGCAAATTTCAGATTTGCCCGTCTCATCTATCCTTTTATTTCCCATTACACAGCATAGTGCCTGGGGGAAAACAGTCCACAGAATACATTTCTTACTAAAGAAAGGATAAAACCATGACTATGGAGGTGTGCAGAAAATGTGCTAGTTAAGCACAGGGGCCAAAGACCACATGGGAGGTAGGAGAAACAAGATTTCAACCGATGATTTAGGCTTCAGCACAAGTTCTCAGTGCCAAAGGCAAATAGGTGAACGTATAGCCGGTGGAATCTGGCCCATTTATGTAATTCTTTAGTAAATCTGCTTTGCCATCTGTCTCTGTCTCTAAATAACCCAGAGTTCAAGAGTTTGCAGGGGTTTCACTCCAGCTCAAGTTTTTGGTTAATGATCACGGGGCACTGAACTCACTCAGAAAAGAACAAACACACAGGGCAGGGTTGACTCCCAGTCCACTGCAATTCATGTCTCTCTGCCACTGCTGGACAGTCTCTGATTGCTGATGTTATTAGCCCCAGAAGACGGTTCATGGAAATTCGTGTGCCTGCTAGGCTGTCCCAGATTTATACAGTGAAAATATAGTTGCTCTATTCTTCAGGGAGGGAAAAAAGGCCAGCAGGAAGAAAGCGAGAGAGTGAGAGAGTGAGAGAGAGAGAGAGAGAGAGCGAGAGAGAGAGAGGGAGAGGGAGAGAGTCTGTTTCTAAAAGACAGCAGCTGCTGTGATGCTACGTTAGTGCACGCACGCAGGGCAGAAGCAGCACCCTGCAATGCTGTTGTGCTGCTCTTCTCTTCTTCCTCCTCCTGCAGGGCCAGGGTCAGCAGAGAGATAAAGGAATTTTCTGAACAAGACAATTGTTACTTGCCACGATGTCCTCCTTCCAAAGTAGGATTACCAGCAGTCTTCCTCTCTACACCCAGGCCATCCCTGGGTGCCTTTTCCCAAATAACCGTACTTCCTTCCCATTTCAACTGGCACAAAGTGTCCAAGACACTGAAGACATCAGTAAAGCCTCACTCACTGGGGTGTCGTGAATTCTGAACTTATGACCCGGATAAGCGTTTACCTGAAATTACTCTATCAGCAAGGTGTGTGTGCATTTATTTATAAGTATGCTAAGTAAAATGAAGCTACTTTAAAAAGCACAAACTATTTTCAGGCACATTAAATACTTTAGGGACAGCTAGCTATATTCAGAAAATTGATAAATCAGTGCTAGAAGAAACAATGGAAATTATTCTCTATAGCATTTCTCTTAGAGATGAGGAACATCAAATTCAGAAATTAAAAGGGGCGACTTAACGTAAACTTTAAGGCAGTTACTGGAAGAGTCCGCCAAGCAAGATTCTACTAGGTGAGTGTTGATGCCAATCCACCCCTGCATTCATAATTTTCTAATAAATTCATTTCTGTTTTACTTGGCTATCATCAGATAAATGCATCTAACTTCAGTAATTACATTTGTAACACCGACATCAGTCCCTCTTCTTTTTAATGTAACTTGTGAGCTATCTGACCTACTGATTTATAATCATGACAATTAAAAAATACAATGAGAAAGTAAATTATTAAGGCATATGAGGTATGAAGCTATAAGCAAAAGAAAAGTGGAATTCACAAAATATATTCTTATTTGTATGGTAGAAAAAGACAAACTGTAACTATTTTGCAAAGACAAAAAGCATTGCTGATCCATTATTATTACACACTAGGTTAACTGTTGCCTTTTAATGTACTTTATTTCTACCTTAAAACAATTGAACCTATAGACAAAAAAACAAAACAAAACATTAACTAAAGCAGAGTTGTTGTGCTATAAGCCACAGTGAAAATCCTTAAAATACAACTTACAAGTAAAAAAATGCATCAATTAATCTGGCAAAGTTCAAATGCTTCTAACTTTTGTGTACATTAAATACTCCTTATAATGAGCACAAACAAATGTTACTGAAGAAAATAGTGGTCAGAATGATGTGCAGAGCCAGTTCCTATAACAACTCCCAAGTTTTTCAGCACCTCCCATAATTTTCTCACTAGAGCAGGGCACTCTCCAGGGTGTGCAGGTTATGGACAGATGGTTCTCAAAGCAACGAGAAAGCTCAGCAGCCTATGCAGTACAGTGTTCTCATCTGAGGAGATTACCCAGAGTTCGGAGGGACCACATCACTATGAAGTCATTGTTCAGAATTGTTAACAGATGTAAGTGACTTTCCCTCTGCCCATAAATTGCCACACCACTTCCTCTGGCCTCTTCAGCTGTTGCACAGAAGTTGGGGAGGGGGAGGTAGGAGGTGCAGTTAGAGCTTGCTGGGGACCCAGAGATGGTGGCTCCACCAAAGGATGGGTAAGAAAATCAAGGATGGAAAAATTCCCTGTGCATCTGGGGCTTCCAATATAATCACCACACTTCCTTCTTCTGCTACCTCTCAGCCTCCTGCCAACAAAAGAATTAGAGCTTAATTTGGCCATATAGGTCAAGAAAGAGAGCTGGAGATTTAGCTCAGGGGTTCTGCCACCTGCCTCACATGTGCAAGGGCCCGAGTTCGATCCCTGGTACCGAAAGAAAAAGAAGAGAATATCTGGATATCTGGATGTAACTAAAGCCGATACTAAGGAAGCCAGATGTGTACTGCACCGGCATATGAAGAGAGGTAAAAAGTTATGGACACTTTCAGACAAATGCTTCAAGGGGAATGAAGATTTACTGCAGAAATCTAATAAGAAAGATACATCGTGAGCCATCTGGTAAGTCACGCAGACAGCCCCACGCATTAGCATCTGTTGTCGTGTCTTCAAAGTACAGAATTCCAAAACTGCGCTGATGAATCTTCTGGATGCCGTGAGTTTATTTACGCACTGCATTGAAATTTTAAAAGTCCTAAAGGGATGTGCAGCTTTGACCTCTAAATAAAATTCTGTGCGGCGCCCTAGAGGTTACAAGAGCTTGCTCCATACCACAACTGCTTTCGTATGCAAGTGGGAAGGCAGGCACTGTACTCATCGTCACTGTTTCACAGAAGAAGCAACTAGGATTCAGGGGATCTCGCTGGTGCACCTTAGGTCACCCAAGGGCTGGATACGCAGTCAGGGCCCTGTGTCCTCTGGCTAAATGACACAGACTTCTGTCCCAGTGAGACCAGCATAATGGAGACAGCCAAGCAGGTACTACTGTAAGAACTCAGTATATATAAATATCTCAATATGAAGCATAGTTTCTAGGATTTTGATTATATCTGAAAATAATTAGCTTATTAATGGTATGCAAAGAGGGTGGGGTTTAAAGTGGCTTTAAACACAAAAATAAACTAAAAGCAAAACAGCAATAGTTAAAGCTGCTTAAAAGATCACTAAAATTGAGAACATCAGTTTTATCTTGAATGTCTAAGTTTAGTAAGAAATCTCATTGTATTCACATTCTGTCAGCTGTTGACGAGTCCAAGAGAAAAAACAGGCATAAAGTAGTTTTATATTTTTTTTTAGGAAGTCACAGTTTTGAAATCGCTGTCCACATAAAAATAATACCACCCAACAGCATGACCCTCTACTGAAGAAATCTACTTAAGAAGTAGGGCTGGAGGGTCGGGGATTTAGCTCAGCAGTTTGGTAGCCTGCCTCGCAAGCACAAGGACCCGAGTTCAATCCCCAGTACCAAAAAAAAAAAGTAGGGCTGGGGATGTAGCTTAGGGGTGCTGCCGCCTGCCTACAAGCACAAAGTCCCAAGTTCAATTCCAAGCACCAAAAAAAAAAAGCAAAAAAGGGATATCTACTTCTTGCCCTACTAAAGCCACGGAGTCCCACCACCGCACTCCGAAGGCCGATGGCATCTTCAGCAGGCTGCTATAACACCACACTTACAGCGGAGCGAGACTGGAGATTCGGGCCAGCAAGGGGTCCTAGGGCAGGGCCGGTAAAGCTATTGTTCCCACAGTCCTGAAGCTTAAGATCCACCATGCGGCCTGGATGAGGGGCAAAAACACCGTCTCCCGCTTCCCAGGCGGCTTCTCCCCTTCCCTCCAGCCCCAGGTCCCTGCAGTAGAAAAGCTCATCAGAGGCACCCTGCCAACGAGCACAGCCCCCCCCCCGGTAGAACGAACCTCACAGATTCGGGGCCCGGCCTGCAAGAACAGTCAGATGCAGGTAGTTACCATGACGAATATCACTGCCAATGAAGATCAATGTTCAATACCACTCTGGGATAGTAATTCCTTAATTCTTATTCAAATCTGGCAGGCAAGATAATATAACCTGATCCGAATTGGCCACGTGATCCTGATGGGGTCCTGCTAATGGGCTGTTCACTTAATTTATGTAATTTTAAAAAATTAAATAGTCATATTTGCAATCCCTGCTGAAGTCCTTCAGATTGAAACGTTTAAAAGTTACCGTGTCTTTATCAAGCAGCACTGACAAACTTCATCCCTTGTTGACTACGCTGTCCTAAAGTTTTTCCTTTGCTTGTATCCTTTGTGTGTCTTGGGAGGGAAAAATACTCCAGAATCCTATCAGTGAGTCATGTAATGCTCTGCTGAGGACACTAGGTTTGTCAGTCTGGTCTTGGAGGGAACGTAAGTCTGTTCTTGTTTTTTTAATATATTGTAAGAAGGTGTCATGCTGGGTTACAGTTGCATTTGCAAAGAGGGTGCAGATAGCAGGACAAATGTTATCTTCAAACACCCAGAAAATCAAATTCCTTCAAAGAACTGCAGAAGAAAATGCATCTCAATTCATGAAACATTTATCAAGAGCCGACTAGGTTCTAGGTGTGCAGATACGCCAACTCAGAGATGCATTTCCCCGTCCGGGTCTCTGGTGTCATGGCGGCCGGAAGCTTCCTCAGGTTTCCCCCTAGGTTTCAGAGGAGAAGGGTCACCTAGGGTGAAGGGAGGCTGCTTAGGGCACTCAAGCCTCACCTTGGGTTCTCCAGCATGGAGCTGTTCCCTTCTGGAACCTTCTGTCAAGGACTCGAAGGGAGAAATGCTCATGAGGCCTCACCCCAAACAGGCCAGCGGACACCTCACAGCTTTCTGTCTCAGCCTCTGCTCTTAACGCAGTGATCTTTGCATCCGTTCTGTTCTAGTTTAAGCTCTTAATAAATTATTGTTTTGAATCATTGCCACACTGCTCAGCAGCTGTGTTCCACAGGTTTTGTGGCAGTTTCTCCAGGGCAGGAGAAGGATGAAGTCACAGGGCTCGGTGTCCCCAGCTCCCTCCAGCTGTGCCTGGGTCCCTCAGAGGGAAGCGACCCGGGACGTCATCCGTCAGCGGGCCAGCTGCCCTGCGTGGGGTGGGGGAGGACACTGGCCAGGTGACTTCCGGTCAGGTTCAGAGCTGATTCCGGGGAGGCAGCAGACACAGGACCGAAGGCCTGATCCATGTAAATCTAAATACACAACCCTGCATGTCCGCTTGGCACACACGCCCCCAGTCACACACGGTGTGAGGACACTGACAGCTACCGCGCGGTGTCAACGTGCTTGCGACACGCAGTACTCCCACCTGCTCAGTCACTGCCCAATCTTCATGGACAGACTCTTCCCCATCCTCACATAAATCTCAGCCTAGAGACTGTGGCCTGAAACCATCTTCAACCCTTTTCTTAGCTCCTGCTCCTCTATTTGACCTTCAAGACAATGTCATGAGTTGCTTAAGACATTGCTGATGTTTTCTAATTCTTTCTTTCTTTCTTTCTTCCTTCTTTGGTACTGGTGATCGAACTCAGAAGCTTGCATTTGTGAGGCAGGTGCCATGCCACTGAGCTAAATCCCCAGCCCTTAACTGTTTTGGTTTTTTTTTTATGTTTCTATTTGGCACATGTTTGCAATATACAATTGTTGTTTGTTTTGGGGGATTGGTACATGCATATAACCTATCTTGATCCAGGACCTCTCACTCACTTTTATTTGTGAATTGCCAGACAAAGTCAAGTATGGACAAACTCTGAGAATGAACCCCCCTCAGTAGCGGCAGCCCCCAGAAAACAACTCAGACCTTTCGCCAACCTGAGCTTTAGAAGCTCCGTCTTACTTTCCACTGAAGGCTCCGCTATCCAGAGCCTGAGGGCTGCCCTGAAACTGGAAGAGGGACTCAGCCCTCTGTGTGCCACCTGTCAAGGCCAAGACAGTTCCAAAGTTGCTGCTCGGTTTGGCCGAATGACATTAGAAAACTTTTGTAGCCAAGATGGGGAGACAGTCTTACACACGGACAAACATGCTACCATCAAATGTTGTAAATACTGCGGAAGATACAGCCCCAGAGAAAGCACAACTTCTAGTACAATGTATAAGATTAAACTGGAGTCATGTTTGAGTATTAACATAGTGCAGCAAAAATCAGCCAAAATCATAATCCACAAGCATGTTGTAAACAGGCCTTGAAGAACCTGCCTTTTCTCTCAAAAGCGTGCATTTCTTCAAGACTCCTAGTAGTTAAAACCATCACTTGATTTTAAAATAATGTTTTGTTTTCTATGTTTTTAATTGGTGGATTCCCAGGATCTCCAAATATTATAACTACCATGCAGTCTTTGGGTAGTTCCCCACAATTCTTTAAGACAATTCTTAAGTCAGAGGGTCCAAGTGGGAAGGTCACCTGTCCACAGACACTGAGTTGACCAAGATTGGGCTTGGTTCTGTCCAATTCCAGAGCCCAGTTTCCCACCAGACCACTCTGATCAATTTAACTCTGGGTTTAAGATAGAACACCAGCTACATGTCAGTCACGCAAGTCAGCTTCCCCGTAACAGTCTGATTGTCATATATCACATTCTTACTCAGGGAAGATAACTTTTTAGGGGAAAAGAACTGACTTAAACTGGAACTCTCAGGAATACCAGGGCACAGGCAATCTTGATTCTGAGACTTCCTGTACTAGTACGTGTCTGAGGTAGGTCCAGAAAACACTGGGAGATACACTGCTGGTACATAAACAGGCTGTCACTATTATACAAATATAATATCGCATTACATGCACTTGGAGTTGTCTTATTAAAGAAATGCTTTAGTTTTAATTTTCAAGACTATCTATATCACAGTTAATGTGCATGTGCCGCCAACATGGAACCCCACGATTTTTCTCTACCAACATAGCTGACCTATTTGTAAGTGCTTTGCAATTTTCTGCCACTCACAGTAAAATCTACCCACTTCTGCTGAATGGCTGGCTTTTACTCTCTGGACAAACTACAAGGTGGTCATAGACCATAGTAAGAGACCTAGCTGAATGTGCTCATGTCTCTCAACAGTTTCCCGTCGGGAGAAGACACATTCCCCACAGCTAGAAAACTTTGTTTTCAGTCTCCTGTTGAAACAAGTAGCTATGTCCCAGACTCATGAGGGTCTTCTCACTTTGAGTATTCATTATTAGGGTGGTTTGTCTGCCTGATCTGTTAAAGAAGACAACACAGTTTGTAATTGATTTTTTTTTTTTTTACCACAGAACAACTAATTTTGTCTTCCAAAAAAAGCTCTAGGGTTTATTAACTGTGCAATCACAATTTACTGAGGTCCTTTCATCAAATTAGCCCTGCAACAATGCAATTTTTCCCTTATTTTATTTCTATTTCAAGAAGGGCTTTCCACTCTGGCTCTTATTAAGACAGATAGCCACTCTCCTTGAAAGTAGGTACTTTTTTCTCATGGCAACAATTCATTATTGTAGCTACAGAACTTTTTAATCCAATTCTGGGCTTTCCTTTGCTTTATTTCCTATTTCCTACAGCATCATAAATGAGTTGTCTTCAAATTGTAGCAACCACTGGCTCTTAAAAGAGTAAATAAACTCTGTCATTCTTTAGAAATAGCACTTTTAATCAAAGAATGACCCATTAAATTTTTTCTGAGACTGTTTGCTTGCTTATTTTATTTATTTGTTATAAGTTTCAATGAATTGGCTAGAGTAGTAAAATTTCCTGTTTTTCTGAGACAGGGTCTCCCTATGGTTCAGGCTGGCTTTGAACTCAGTGACCCTCCTGACTCAGCCTCACGAGTGCTAGGGTCACACGTGTGCACCACTGTGCCTGATTAATTTATTATTATTATTTTTAAGCGCTCATTTTCAACAGGCCTAGCGCAATGAATTGACTGTACCTTACCTTTCTGTACTTGGCTTGGCATGAGACTCACAAATTCTTGTCATTACCTACATTAAAACTGGCTCTGCAGAAGCAAAGAAATATTCTTTATCTGGTTCCAAACATGCAACCTGAGCGCTGTCCCTCACAGGAACGACCTCCCCAACGCCAAAAGTTCAGGGACGGAAATCCACAAATAGAGTCGGGCAGATCAATAGATGTGGTGGAGAAGCCTGAGCTCAGGCCTAAGGGGCGGAGACTCGATGCTGGCTGAATGGAAAGGAAAAGCGAGGCCTTCAGAGAGGGAGGCGCTGGGGCAGGGTGCTCAGGGCGGCGGGCAGGACCAGGGAGCACAGGAATCTCCCTGAGCCTCGGAGACGGGGAAAGGTCAAAGGCGGAGCTCGAGTCTGGGGTCTTCACCCGCGGAAGTCACCCCCGCGGCTGCACACCCAGCTCAGCTCCTTCCGGAGAAGGCCATAAGCATAGATTGCTGACAGCGGGTCAAAATGCCACTCTCCACGCCCACAGCTCGGGGCCGCCCCGGCCCTGCCCGGTGCTCTGGAGGGCCCTCCTCGAGCACCAGTTTCCAGCCAGATGCCCGGGAAGTGGTCAGCCTGGAGGTTTTGCACACGCTAAGCACACTGCGGCGGGCTTCTCTGCACAGGCAATTCAGCAGGCTGTCCGTCAAAGGGCCTGGGGCGGCCAGGGGACCCTGCTAGGCCCCTAGGCCACGGAGGAGGGGGTGTGAGGACCGCAGAAATCCAGCCCCCAGGAGTGATTTCTAGAAGGAATTTCTGCTCTCTGGCCTTCTTGGGAAATGCGCCACCCTATGCTTTCACCAGATCTGGGGAAGGTAAATGACAGCCCTCGGCAGGGCGAAGCGCCTGGGGACGCGTGTTCAGTGGGATAATCAGGCGCACAGGCCCAAGCACTGCCTTGCTCGTCTTCCAGGAGAAGCCCAAAGTAAAAGACAGACGACGGGAAACAGCCAGCTGGACCTTCTGTGGTCTGAAAGGGGACCCAGGGACAGAGGAAGTAGGGAGCAGAGGACGGGAGGGGAACACAGACAGTGAAGAGACCCTAACCTTACGTAAGGCGGCATGTACTGGGAAGACAGCAACCGGAACGCACTCTCCGTAATTCTTCCTTTGGAGAGTTTCACAACGCAGGAATTCAGCTAATTTTGCTACTGTCTTCAGGTCGGTGTTCATCTCCAGCCGCGTCTCTCACCGGCTGGGAGTCTCCTCCATCTGTTAGGGTTTGCTTTCCTGGCGAAGGACACGGTGAATCCTTGGGAATTCTGGGTGAATTTAGGGAACGATATTGAAATCTAACGATCACCTACATACGTACGAGGAGTGGCGGGGAAATGCAACGGACGCTACTCATCGTCTCCAGGCGAAGGCGGGAAACACGGGGCTCTGCTGCCGGGGCAGCACCGCGTGCATCCTGCACAGTGGATTTTACCTCGGCGTCAAAGGCCTGCGATAAAGCGAGTTTGCTCGTTGGAGGACCTGTTGATTTGGGGAGGGGTCCTAAAGCCTGTATCACCTTGCTCTTGCGAGTAAATATGTACAGATGAATAGAGCTAAAAATCTCTTTCCCCGAAAGGCAACTATGAGCTGAGCTGTGGTTGCAAATGTGGAAAAGCGCAGTCCCAGCTGCGTTCTTCAGGAGTCCCGGGCGGAAGGGAAGGGTCTACTCCTAGGAGGGCGGCTGGGATTGCTCGATCCCAAGGCCCCCGCCAGGCCGCTGCTGGGCTGGAGGGAACGGAGCCCGGCCTCCAGCGCCTCTCCGCTGAGCAGGCCGCGCCAG